>NW_017537046.1:1460399-1495270 GCF_001853355.1 Bactrocera latifrons
AGAAGGTTAAGTTCGAAGATGGGCAAAATCGGCCCACTGCCACGCCCACAAAATGGCGGAAACCGAAAACCTATAAAGTGTCATAACTAAACCATCAATAAAGATATTAAAATGAAATTTGGCACAAAGGATCGCATTAGTGAGGGGCATATTTGGACGTAATTTTTTTTGGAAAAGTGGAAAGTTGGAAAGTGAAAAAACCAAAGTGTTTAGAGTCGTTTCTTTTAGACATTTCCATATACAGTTCAAAAATGGAAGAAATCGGATCATGACCACGCCCACCTCCCATACAAAGGTTATGTTGAAAAACACTAAAAGTGTGTTAACCGACTAACAAAAAACGTCAGAAACACTAAATTTTACGGAAGAAATGTCAGAAGGAAGCTGCAATCCAGGCTTTTTTTAAAAATTGAAAATGGGCGGGGCATCGCCCACTTATGGACCAAAAACCATATCTCAGGAAGTACTCAACCGATTTTAATGAAATTCGGTATATAATACTTTCTTAACACCCTGATGACATGTACCAAATATGGGTGAAATCGGTTCACAACCACGCCTGAAATCTCGATTATCACTTTACCATGCGAGAGTACAAAATGGTCGGTGACACCCGAACTTAGCCCTTCCTTACTTGTTTCAGATTAAATTTATTTGAAGGACAAAAAATCACTCCAAAAATTTCAGAAACTCTTTGTTATAGTGTATATTTGTAGCAATAAAAAATTCTAATAAAATATTATGATATATTTATATGAGAAAATTTTTTTTCAAAAACGACTATATTTTAACCGAGAAAACCCATGTAACCCCTTATGGAAACTTAGCATCATTAAAGTTGTCATATATGTTACTAATCACAGCATTATGTAATACAGATATTTATTAAAATATTATGATTTACGGTGAACAGTTGGTTTTATGACAAGTTTCCACCAAAAATGCACATACATTAATTCACCAAGTATGCCTTGGTTCAAACAGCTTCAGAACTCGGCAGTCGTGTTTGTCCGTTTAAGGTAAAAACTCGGCGTTTTAGTAATCTAATATCGCCAGCTATAAACCATTTCGTCATAATCGCACGCAAACATGCACGCATGAATGTGTGTTTCCCAAGAATATTTTCGAACGACGAACACATAAATTTTTTAATATAAAACGCATAAAACTGAATTCATATTCAATTTAGGCGTAAATGACCTTCAACAAACGCACACGCACACAACGACACCGCGCACAAGTGCACATAAATGAACAAGACTATAAAATTTCCATGAAAACATGAGCACAAACTCAACACTACACCATGGCACCATACTATTGTAAGCGAGTGTACGCACGTACAAAAGCAAACAATAATAAATTACACACAGCTGAGGAGTGGAGTACACGCACGCTGCGGAGGGGTAAGCGGCAACAAGAGAGATATGTGTACAAATACGAGACGTGGAGAGGTCAGTCAGACAGTCAACACATAAAACAACAGCAGAAGAATTGTTGTGCAAAGAGGAAAGGGAAAAAAGGCATAAAAACTAAATGGCACACCAAATGCATCATAAAATGTGCGATGGACATGAGCATGGAAGAGATGAGACGAGACGAGATAGTACGAGAAGAGATGAGACGTACCAACTCACAGATAAACAGATGAGCAGACGCGCAAACCGACAACCGACAGTCGGCCGATAGGCGGTGCGCAGCGCTTAAAGCCGACAGCAGATTGAACGCGCAGATGGATGAGCTTCTAGGCGTTTCGTATGATGAATGGAGTGTTTGCGGAACGACGCGCTGGATCGGTAACAATGTGGTCGTTGAAAAAATCGGACTACACACAGAGGAGAAATTGGTAGCTTCAAATGTCCACCACACGACGCTTGAATAAATGGACAGCAATCGCGGCAACAGCGATTGCAATGCAACGCGCCACAAACGAAGCAATCAAAGTGAATTTACAGCGAATAAATTGAGCTGCAATTGATAGTTAGAGCTGATAGGCGAGTAGCACAGCACTGCAGTGGTGGCGCACTGTTGCGTTGTGGGGGGGAGAGCACAGTTGTATTTCGGAGGGGAGCGCACAGTGCGGACAGTGATGCATGCAGCACTAGAGGTGGGATTTCACAAGCGCGCTGCCACAAATGGCGCATGTTTCATTAAAAAAGTAAATAAATAAATAAAAACTGTTACACAAAYAATAAAGCGCTTGTGTTTGGTTGAAAAATCGGGCAATAAAATTACTATTGAATGAGTTGAACAAATAAACGGCGCGGCGTAAATGAGTAGTGGGGCGCATGCTGTGGAATTAATCAGCGGAAAATCGGTTTTATTATGTTTTTCAAAGATTTTTTTTTTTCATCTGTGTGTGTGTCTGTTGTTTTGTGGAGAACTTTAATTCTGCTCTGTATATACTAGACGTATGAAATGCGCTTTTAGCGCGTGATGCCTAATTGATAGGCGGCTTCATACAAAAAAACAAGCAATTATACGTGATGTTTTGAAAAAAGTGTTGAAAAAGTTATGTTTATGTGCAGAAAGTATAAAAGTCTCATAAAAAGCAAAATGTTATTGAAATAACATTTAATTAAAATTTATGAAGCTGTAGAATAAACAAAATTAAAGCGTTAACTAAATATGATTTTCGCTCTCATGAATTCGCTGACATAATGTGATTTTTATCTTGTAAAAATTGCGCACTAATCAAATCACATTTATTATGAAATTAATTAAAAGTAGAAAAGGCAGTTTATTTGCGTTATGCATTATAAATCTGTTAATTAAATAAATAATATTTAAATTCAAATATTGTCTTTTTTTTCGTTAAATGGAAAACTTTCCAATAATTATAAAAGTATAGGTAAATTTTTTTAAAGTGACTGAGTAGTTAACAAATAAATACTCAACTCATGAGACGGCTTTTTTTTTTGGGGATTTTTAGGATTTTCGTGAACGACCAGTAAAGAGTCAGAGCTTTGAGTCTATTATCATTTATTAACATATATATCGACATATTTTATACAAATTTAAGCTAAAAATATTGAAGATCCGTCTCACGAAAAAATAGGTTCGCACTTACTCCACGATTCCGACTTTGGTTTGGTTTCGTCTTATCTGAAGTAAAATAAACTTAGCGGGATTTTAATCTGTAAGCCTGAATACAGGAATGATCTTTTATCATATAAACATGCCAAAAAGTGGATTTTTGGGGATTTTTGGTTGGCAATGTATCGATTATCAAATGAATATACCAAAAAATATACTTTTCGTAGACATTAAAAAATTGTAAATTTTGTGTGTTTTTTATTTTTGTTTGTTTCTATAAATAAATAGAAATTTTGTTAATTTTTGCTTGAAAATAATTGATGCCATACGTTTACTTGTGCTGATTGTTCTCTACAAATGTCATGCCATTCAGTCAATCCGTTTTCGAGATACAATGCAAGAGTTTAAAAACACACAGTTTTGAGAAAAACGCGTGTAAAGTTTCAAGTGTGCTTAAACAACAGCTAAACAGCTCATTCTAACTGCTTTATCTTCTAAACGTCTTAGAGTTTTTAAAAATCACTTTTCTTTCGTATTCTTGACATGATAAGGAAGCAGTTTTTAATTGAAATTTTTTTAACCCATCACATGGGATGGCCTTAGGTAGTTAAAATAGTAATTAAGTAGTTTAAATTATACTAAGTTTCTTAGATTTTACGTTTTGAACCTTATTCACGGTCTTACCAAAGTTTAATGTGAGACATGCAGCTCTTCTGTTCATGACTGAACTTCACCACTGAGAGTTTTTATGGGTTTCACCACTTCAAACAAATTTTTGGTATTTTCTTGTTTAATTCTATAATATCTATAGAATATTGTCCTAAATGCTCAACTTGATCCGAGTAATAGTTTTGGAGATGCCACCTTGAAAACTGCGCGTTCGAGTACAGCTATATAGTCACATAAAGCACATAAACCGTGCTTTCGGAGTCGGTTGTCAAGGTGCTTCGTGAACTCGGTGCTCAACCGATTTTAATGAATTTTTACACTTCTTTCTTCGGGATATAACTTAAAGGTCTTGAACAAAGGATTTTTTCCATTACAACTATTTTAACAACAAAAACGTCTATAAATTTTCAGCAAAATTTAATTTTTTTTGTAATATAATCTGCCAAAAAAAAGTTTATATTCTTCGTCCAATACCTGATTTATGGTGTTAGGATTTTTTTCTTTTTGATGGTTCTTTTTGATTAGTTTATGGTCTTAGTTAAAGCTCGATTATTTGTCTTTTATTTTTGATGTTCCGATAAGCAGTTCTGCTGTAAACGCAGAGGCATCTTCTTTCCGAGAAACTGCTGGATATCAAGTCGTCGTGGTCAAGTTTTGAATATTTGCCTTCGAAATTTTTACAAAAACTTTGTGGAATAAGTAGATATCCTTGGAATAATAAACAGTTTCAGTAAAATACTTAATTTTTATAGTAAAAAACAGTTAATGAAAATAGGTCGTTTTTTGTTCCAGGAAGCCATTTAGCCCCTTAACTGTATCCTAGGCTAAGTTAAGTGCTTTAGAGATTGCTTGAGATTTGCATTTGTCTGGACCAACCAGTGGTTTCGTGTGAAAGTATGTCTAAAAACCATCTTAGATCACCTATGGTGCTCCCTCATGGATAACAGAATTCCACTAATTTACTCGAATGTCGATACTCTTCGGAGAACGTGTGGTTGTAGTTATCTCAAAACCTAAAGCGCGGTTCGATAGCTATCTATAAGCCATATATTTGATAAGAAAGCAAAAATTTTTTTTAAACTAATTTTATGTCGCAACTAATTGTGGAATGGGTCACATTAAATCAACACAACCTTAAAAACTTTTGTAAAATAAAGCAAAGCAAGGCAGGTGTCTAAAAAAAGCACGTCACACCTAAGGAAAACAAATAAATAAAAGTGAGCTTTAGTGACACAAAAGTTTTCAAGAAATGCATTCACGGAAGAGGCGGCTACTTGAAGCACCCTTAGCTCAACACACACCGCTTAAAGCACAAAAAGTAGGAAAATAGTAATTTGCTTATTCGAAAAGATTTCTCCTACCTGAAGTTTCCACCACTTGCACCACTCCAACTTCCGCCAACTTAACAAACCCAACTAACTTGGCCAACTGTTGTCGCCAGCGCCAGACAAGTTTTAAGTGCAATTTAATTTTAATTTGCAGCTTTTTTTTAACAAAGTTTTACCTTCACCAAGAGAACGCTGTGCGCTAACTACTATGTAGCGCTGCTTGTAACCATGCAATTTGCCTTGCAACGGGCAAATGTACGCTTCTGCTGCATTCAGTTTTATTTTCACTTCGGTTATTTATTTTTTATGTTTTTTGATAATTTTCCCCCGCCCTTGCTTTTGGCTTGCACAACAAACTGGCTTTTCTTCTTCATTTACGCTAATTAAGCGCGAAACGTTTTGTTGAAATTCGCAGTGGGAAAAGCAAGCAGCGGCAAAGTTTCAGCTAAAAAATGAAAAACAGAATTTATGTTGGCGGAAACTAAACTTAGAAAAATGCTTGAAGAACTCACTTGCAGCATTAGAGGAACTCGTTTGTTGGAGTGTTATCAGCTGGCGGCGATAGGGTGAAGTCGATGGCAGGGGGCCAAGTAAAAAGTAGACCGAAAGCACATGCACGGAATATTTACCCGTGTGTTAGCGCGAGCGTATTAGGGATGCTCGTTTTTCCAATTTCAGCGCTATAGCTCGAAAAGTTTCATAGCATTCTTCATAGCTTTGTTTAAACTCAAAAAAAACTTATTTTCAACACTCAAATACAATTCAAAACACAGTTGCTTCATTCATAAACAGTAACGATCCGAATTCTCAATAATCATATATATCAAACTTGCAAAGAGAACTAAAAAAAAAAAAGTGTAATGATTTCAAAAAGCACAACCTTAACCTCACACAATTCGCCGCACACTCAACAAATTGACAAAAAAATAAAGTTTTGGTGCCCAAACTGTAAGCGAGAAATGAGCGCAAAAGTCACCAGGGAGACAAGGGATCAGTGGTAAGTGGCACAGAGATTGAGAGTTGCGGGCGCATCAACGAAACTTTAAAGATCTCAAGCGCACGTTCAGACTTAGTACTCAGTGTAAGCAAGAAAGTTGTAAGCAAACTTGTCACAGAGTAGAAGGAAATTTCTTTCATTACGAGTAGCAACTAGTAGACACATGAATACTTTGAAACTCAGCAAGAGGTGAAGTAGTTTGCAGAGACTTAAAAACGAAGAAATAATGGAGATTTTCATATTATCTTTAACGATTTGGCAAAATGGAGCATATCTGGCGTACGTATGGAAAATCGCCGTTTACAAATCGGTAGAAAATAAAGTAGAAATAATTGATCGATCAGAAAGGTTACATAGCCAGTTGAGGCATCAACTCAACCACGCTACCAAATCTCGCTTGTTCATAATTACTAATTAAGTAATTAACCTAAAATACGTGTCAAGCTAAGGCATCCTAAGGGCTGACTTGGACCTAGCAACTGAGCTCCATCTGCTTTCGCAAAGGACCAAAATTGGTCTATGCGTGGCTTATTGGCCTACCAGATTAACCTAACCTAACCTAAACTTATAACTACTGTGCCTTGTTTTGTTGGTGCGTGAAAATGGCGAAACTCGAGCCGAGCAAAGGTCTTGTGTAGGAAGTGTTGCATTTTGCATTGCAATCGAAAATAAAATTGTAGCTAAGGCACGTCAAATGATTGCGGAAACTGATGGTGAACGTTGTATTAGTAAGAGAGCGTACGGCAATGGTTTCATAAGTTCAAAGACGGCTAGTAAGACATGAAACATGAACCCGCATCTTTGAAAAAGTTTGAGAATGCAAAATTGGAAACTTTGCTGGATGAAGAAACTAAACTTGCCGTTCTAAATGGGGCTAGAACTTCGCTATTACAGCCTTTGGCCGAATAAAATGCGGGTCGACTCCGTAAAACCGGCTGTTGTGGGAATATTTGACATGTCTGACATATCAAACATATGTCCAGCGTCAAAGAGTGCCTGCATGTCACCAGCCACCTCTTTGCTTGCCCTGCTAAACCCACATATCTGACACCCTTCTTCCTTTGGTCCGTTCCCTCCAAAACAGCAGGTTTTCTGGTTCTGCCGTTGGATGGCGTCGATGACAACTTATATAATTATAACTATCCTAACAGGTTCTACAACAACAGACCTAGAGACCTTGAAATGGGATATTCTACCCCACTCACTGTACTCTCCGGATATCCCCGCTTCTGATTTCTACTACGATTTCCGATTAATGACGCATGACTTAGCCGAAGAGCACTTTCGTTCTTATGAAGAAGCCAAAAATTGGAACGACTCGAGGAAGATTTCATAAGCTGTCACAAAAATAGGAAAAGTTTGTTGCTAGCTATGGAAAATATTTTGAAGAATGAGTACGTAACGTGTTTTTACAATAAAGCCTCAAATTATCATTTTTATACATCTTTTTCTTTACTGTAGTTGACTCTATTTGTACTCCTGATACATCTCTCAAGTGTTTTGTGGCATAGCATGCTATTTTTACTTGCATACCTTTAGGCGAACCAACTCTGTATTCGCTATTTCATTTATTCAACACCACAGCCTTAAACTTCTCAAAAGGTTAGCGAATAAATTTAATGACTCATAAAAAAACTAAACTTCGGCCCTTTACCTTTCCAAACGGTATCTACGCAAATAAATCACAATCAAGGCTTCTTTCATAGCGTAAACAGCATAATAAAATTTGTTCAATACAAATATAAGTTGCAGGAGTTTTGAAGTAGTCGGAGCACAAAGGAAGACAAACAAGTGTCGGTCGTCATGCGCACACAAAGAAAAACAAACCCAAAATTTAGTATGCGCATAGAAACTGTAAAAAGGATTGTGGAAATTGAAAAGGTGTGTCTTGAAAATGAGTTAAGTAAATCGTTTTCATGCGACACTGACTGATTACATAGCACTGAACTATGCGGAGGAGCAGCGAAGAGAAGTAGAATTGATGGCAACATCAGAAACGGAGAATTGAGTGAGCAGGCTAACAAAGAAAATAAGGAAATTCCGTTGAGAGAAAGTGGACAAATTAAAAAAAAAAAACAAGTGCGGAAGGGCTAAGTTCGGGTGTCACCGAACATTTTATACTCTCGCATGGTAAAGTGATAATCGAGATTTCAGGCGTGGTTGTGAACCGATTTCATCCATATTTGGTACATATCAAAATATTATATACCGAATTTCATTGAAATCGGTAGAGTACTTCCTGAGATATGGTTTTTGGTCCATAAGTGGGCGACGCCACGCCCATTTTCAATTTTTAAAAAAAACTGGATACAGCTTCCTTCTGACATTTCTTCCGTAAAATTTAGTGTTTCTGACGTTTTTTGTTAGTCGGTTAACGCACTTTTAGTGATTTTCAACATAACCTTTGTATGGGAGGTGGGCGTGGTTATTGTCCGACTTCTTCCAGTTTTGAACTGTATATGGACTGTCTCTTATACACATCTAGATGTGTATAAGAGACAGCTATACAGTTTGGTTGACATAGCTATAGTAGTTTTCGAGATATGTACAAAAAAGTTAGTAGGGGCCGGGGCCACGCCCACTTTTCCAAAARAATTACGTCCAAATATGCCCCTCCCTARTGCGATCCTTTGTGCCAAATTTCATTTTAATATCTTTATTTAYGGCTTAGTTATGACATTTTATAGGTTTTCGGTTTCCGCCATTTTGTGGGCGTGGCAGTGGGCCGATTTTGCCCATCTTCGAACTTAACCTTCTTATGTAGCCGTGTACAAAGTTTCATCATGATGTCTCAATTTTTACTCAAGTTACAGCTTGCACGGACGGACGGACAGACAGACAGACATCCGGATTTCAACTCTACTCGTCACCCTGATCACCTTGGTATATATAACCCTATATCTGACTCTTTTAGTTTAAGGACTTACAAACAACCGTTATGTGAACAAAACTATAATACTCTCTTTAGCAACTTTGTTGCGAGAGTATAAAAAAATGATGTATTATAAAAGAGGCAACAAGAAAAATTAAAAATGTAAAAAAGAAATATTAAATTTTTGAGAAGAGCTAAAGTCGATATTTTGAAAATTATAACTGTATATAACACCTTAAGACCGAAAGCGACGAATATAAGACTTAGATGAAAATTGAGCTAAAATACCAGGAATTTGTTTGAAAAAAATTAATACTCATCACTGCTTTGTTTTTGTACTTAAAGCGAGAAATTAAGCTCTGCATTTGTACTTCAAAAGACTATTCCGCAGCTACGAACTGCTAATGAAGACAAAACTAACTACCCACATCCTCAAAAGCTCTTAACGAAACGGAAACCACGCGCGCCGGCACAGGTAATTGGAGACGAAAGCGCACAGGCTGCTGGCGAAAAAACGACCGCCACAAAATGGAGTTGTCGAAGAGACTTAAGCAAAATGAGCAAAATTAAACGAAAACAAGGCGGCGCGCACAAGCAAGCTCACAAACAACTCATTAGCGCCTGTGAGAGTACGCAGCTCAATCGCTTTGAATAGTTATAATTAAACTGCGAATGGCGCAAAAGGAGCTCTGGAGGCAGCTCGGTACCATATTTCATACAGACGCCACTATTTTTGTTGTTGCCGTAGATTTAGTGAGCGCTGTGGTGCCTTATTAACGCCAGCAATAACAATAACAAGGAAGCATATAAAGGAAAGCAATAGCTAGCTGGCAAGGCAGGCAGCGGCGGCGGCTCGAACGTCGTGAACAAGCGCCCAAGAAATAAATCCAAAGGCCGCAAGCTACTCAGTGAAGCACACACACAATAAGCAGGTATAAACACGTAGCATTGGACACGCCGAGATGAATGTGCAGCATAAAATTAAATTGAATTAATGAAATGAAATAAAGCTTGCGAAAAACGGAGCGAAGGCGCAACGAAAGCTCAGCGCTGAGGCGAAGGAAGCTGCCGGTGATGATGAGCTGCAGCTGCTACACGAGATAACCAAAAATAGCCAGGTAGACAAAAGCCAGCAGCACAACCAACAGGACACACACACACACACACACATACACGTGCAGTTAATGAGCAGAGCCAAGAGGCGGCGCTCCAGCATTAACCGAAATCTGTCTGAAAACCCGTTGCCGGCTGCTGCTGCAAATAATGCGAAACAGTTCGTTGTGCAAATTGTGTTGTATCCTTAAGAACTGTGTGTAAAACACACAGAAAAAAGCAAGGAATGCGGGTTGTGGCAGGCAGCGATTGTGTGGCGACTTAATAATCTTATTCATCAGCAATATGAAAGCATAAAGTTGTTGACGTTGTTGCCGGTGCTTTGTCGTTAATTGTTGTTGCACTTAATGACAACAACTTAACGGCATTCTCACCTATACAGAAAGGGGGAAAATTAAGAGAAAAAAACGAAAAAAATGCAAAGTAAAAATACTGAAAATGCAGAATAAGCGACACAAAGAAGCTGCGTAACCACTGAAGCACATAAAAAACTCGAGTTGAGTTGTGCGCACAGCTGTGTTGCAAGCGCAAGAAAAGTGGCAGCAAGCAGTACTTAAAAATATTTTAAATACATAAATGCAATTACGAGCTGCTGCCGCCCGTGCTGCTGCCACTTCCATTCCGGCTGCTGTGTCAACGACATTTTCTTCTTCTGCTCTTGCCTTCAAGTGGTGCTTGTTGTCGTTGGAGATTTGCATTAAAATTCGCATACTTCGCAAGGGAATATTATTTGCATGCGTTTGCTGTTTGTTGTTTGTTGAAATGGAATGCAGTTCTGCTTTAAGAAGGATTGGGGAGAAGCTTTAATTTACAAATACTGTTACAAGCTGTATGTGAAAGCTGCTGTGGTGGGATAAAAAAAATAGTTATTTTATTTAAATTAAAAAAATTGTGTTGAATTTGTTAGTATTTTTTACTTGTAAGTCGGTTGATTCATAGATGAAAACAGCTTTGCAACAGATAAAGGCCGTGACAGGGTTTCATCCACTTACAAGTCACAAAAAACTTAGTTATTCCATGAACTCCACGATGCATTTTACTTTATAAATAAATTAAAATCAGTCGTTTTTTGTTTCCGCTATTTGACGCCAATTCGAGATACCAAGTTCAGCCAGGTCTTTCCTCACCTGAGCGCTCGTCTGCTGCCATAGGTAAGTACCGGACAACTGAGCCTACCTAATTCGGAACTCTACCCAGAACTCTCCCATGGAACCATCGCCTAATTATTACTTCGTGGGAGGGACAGCACATTTAGTCTCCTCTATTGTGCGAACTGACGGACGCCTCATCTGTTGAAAAAGTTTCGGTTGTGTCATTATGTCTGCTGACGCTTCGCTGGCAGTTTTCCATTTATCAGTTGACTGACACATGAGTGTCGTTAAATTATTGACTGTAAAGCTACCACCGAGTGTAGTTTTTTAGTTATTCTCTTGTATTTGAGAATCTTCAGAGTCGGAAAGTTTGGCCTAACTTCATTTTGAAATCTGAAGAGTTAGCTTCTAAAGCACCCATATCCACTAAGTAAGTCACTGGGTGATGTGGAAATCTAGGTCCCCATGTCTTCTGTCTATGCACGAGTGGATGTATGGTGTAAGCCGATGGGTCCAGCGCCCTTTGGATGAGGAATAGTGCTCTTGATCCTCTCCACTGTCTTTAACGATACTGTTTTAGGCGCTGATAGCTGATGTAATTGCTCGAGTTCATCTTCCATAATGTCAATGAGTGCCACACTGCCTAATACTTCAACAGCGTCGGTTGACATGCACGCAGGGCTGGAATAACGATAGGCTTTTGAGTTTGGTTTTTAATCGTCGACGGATGATTTTAGGTCATGTTAGGTTATTTTCTGGTAGGTCAGTAAGCTACGCATAGAACACTTTTGGTCCTTTGCGATACCAGATGTAGTTCAGTTGCTGGGTACAAAAGAAGTAGTCATCTTTTCGGATGCCTGTGCTTATCGCGAATTTTAACAGACCCCACTGCGGCCTCACTATCGATAGCTCCTCCAGTGTATCATACCGTGGGGGCCCCAGATGCTTACAGCGTAGTTTTGCCCATGCGTGACCAGTGCACAAAAGATGCTCCCTTGTTTCCATGTTGCCCTGTTTTAGACATTTCTTGCAGAATACTCGTTCTGTCAACTCAAACCCATGAACTGGACCGGATAGTATTCCCATCATGTTCCTACAGTTTCTTCTATCGAGTGCCAATAGGTATTTGGTGCACTTCCGTTGAACCGTTTTGCGCAGAACTTGAGAGAGCGAGGACTTTACCTTAAGTCTTTATTAACTTTAAAGAATAACTTGTTTTTAATAAATAATAATGTGATGTAATTGCTCCACAATCTTCACACTTTAAAACACACATTTTCAGTCCTCATAGCCATTATAATTGTATGCTAATTAATTTTGAAATTCCCATTAACAAAATAAATTCGAAAAATTAAAATTACATGACAATAAATACGCAAATCCGAAATCACTATTTTCCCATTAATTAAACGCGCCAATCACCGCTTTTTGCGCCAATAACATGTAAATGAAATGAAATTAAATTTCTAATTAAAAACACTGCGAGCATTGTGTATTCACTTATAATTTCGAAGTCCACTCACGTGCAACACTTTGCAACTAATTCATTATGCGAGCGACGCGGAAAAGTGGGGCAGCAGAAATAGCGGCGATAAATAAATAATCAAGCCAAGGAAAAATAAGAAAATCAAGAGCAAAACAAAAACAATAAAAGAGAACCGAAGAAAAAAAAACTTCGAATAACTTGTACCTTTGCGTGAATTGCACTAAGCAAACGCTACACACAGGCACACCGAGGAAAACGTCAGAAAATGGAATGAAACTAAGTGGTGAGCGTATCAAACAAGTAACGGTGAATTAGACTACAACAACGGCTACACGCATGCATGCAGCGGCAGCTCTTTAGTCAGACTGTCAGATTTGCTAGCAAAAGTGAGTTAGTCACTCAGGCAGTTAGTTAGTCAGTCAGCCAACCAGTTATTTAATCTGATGGCCACTCAAGCAAGTTGCTCTATCAGCCAAAGTTTATTTCTTGTTTTTACTGCCACCAAGAAATCAAGTTAAGAAGTCAACAAGCAAAGCAGTAAGAGTAAATAACAAATGAGTACGCACACATATACTTTTCTTGCATGCTTACTTAGTTACTTACTTACATACTTATTGATGAATACCCAGCAAAGCAAAGAAGTGGTTGAAAAGCGTTGAAATATTGATGAGTTGGAAATGCAACCATTTGCAATGTAACTTATTAGTGTTGGTTGGCACGTTTTTTAAAAATATGTTGTGAGATTATCTGTTGAAAGCCTGAACGAACTGGAGGTTAGTGATATCCTCAGTGGATATACCCTTCGAAATTCCAATTCGGATTCGGCTCATTTTGAAACTCCCATACAGTCGACTATTGTCTACTATCGGACTCATACGTATAATTCCACGATTCATCACCTCTCACATTGTCATAAACGTGTTTTGACCCTGTTTCTACTAACAAATCGATACAAGCCTTTTATTGACCGATCGGCAAAAATTAAAGAACATTCTGGTCCGAATAATGCCCATAGTTGTTCCAATCTCACGATAGGTTACTTGAAACTGTTGAAATTGTTTTGGACGACGTTCACGACATTCGTCTTGGAATCGACCTCGCCTCACGGTAGGTTACATGACAGTTAGGGCACAGCATCAATAGTTTCCGGTGTAACAACTGGTTTCGGACGACTATCACGAAATCCGTCTTAAAGTAGCGTACAACTGCTGGCTTTCGCCGTAGGACGAGACGAAATATCTCCTGTCATCAAACAAAAAGTCATCGCCTTTGGAACTTTTGGTCGCACGTCACTGTTGACAGTCATAACATCGAAGTTTTTGATAATTGCGTCTATCTAGGAACTAGCATCAACACCAACAACAACGTCAACCTCGAAATCCAACGCAGAAAAGCTCTTGCTCGGACCAAGTAGGTCTAACTGAAAAATACAGTAACTCCTCAATGAACAAAGAGCGAACTCTATAAGTTCCCCATTATTCCCGTCCTGCTATGTGGGGCGGAGGTATGGACAATGACATCGTCTGATGAGTCGATCCTAGGAGTGTTCGAGAGATAGGTTTTGATGAAGATTTATGGTCCTTTGCATATTGACAACGGTGGGTACCGCAGTCTTTGGAACGATGAGCTGTACGAAATATACGTCGACATTGACATAGTTCAACGAATCAAGAGACAGCAGTTCCGTTGGCTATGTCATGGAAAAGAACATTCTAGCTTTGAAGGTTTTCGATACAGTATCCGCCGCTGGCAGTAGAGGAAGAGGAAGATCTCCACTCCGTTGAAGAGATCAGTTGGAGAAGGACCTGGCTGCTGTTGAAATCTGGCTATACTGAAATCTACGGTGTCAATTAAGAGACAGAACCTGCATTGGCTAGGTCATGAAGGTTTTGGATTCGGTATCGGCCTGTAGAAGTAGAGGAAGGTCTATACTACTTAGGAGAGATCAGGTGGAGAAGGACCTGGGTCGCATAAACGGTGTCTACGCCAGTGAGGAAGTAAAGATATATTTTTTTAATAGTTTTGATTAGTAATATTGGGTAACTGTTCGGTTACAACTAAATCACTTACGGACTCGTACATATTGGTACTCATATCGAACTAGTTCCAAGTAAATATAATTTTCTCATATAACCAATATTATCGTGTGTGTCATGTGTATTTGTTTTTAACGCTTTCAAAGTTTTCAACTTACTTAAGCGCTGTGGCATAAAAGCCAAACATTTATGCGACCGACAGCTTAAAAGTAGCGGTGCAAGGTAACTGACTTTAAGTGTAAATATAATGCAAAGAACAAACAACTTGGTTTGTAACGGAGTAGATAAGTGAGCGCAAAAGTTCGCTGGCGTCAAAAAAATGAATGTTGAACGCGCCAATTTGACGCGCATGTCATAAATAAGCGAGTGAATATGTGGAGTGCGAAATTTGGAAATAAACAATTTAATTGAAAATGTTGGCAAGACGCTCGGGGTAACGGCTGCATGTATCGCTGGCAGCCTGCTACTTGCCGCAAAGCCGATTAAAGACTTAAAATTAAGCTACAATTTAAATTCAGCGGCAAATTCTAGCAGCTAAACTCAGGCGTCAAGTGGCGCGCGGCAAAAGCGAGCGAAGGATAATGCTAAAGCAAAATGAAATCAGCATTCGGCGGTTACACGCAGCTTTAGCCGCCAAACGAACCGAACTAGTCGCCAGACAAATATGTAGATGAAGCGTGGAAAGGATAAGGCACAGGCCACTAAAAGTGTAAGCCACAAAAAAGCAATGATAACGAGCGCACAAAACAACTTGAGAATTTAAATAAAAATGCGCTAAAAATGAATTGCCAAAAAACAAGTTGCCAAACAACAACGACAAAAACAGTGCTAATAAATAGGTAGTGAGAAATGCGTTTAAAAAAAAATGCCAAAAGGAGTTTGTGAAGCACACACAATTGCACGTTAATGCATGCGTGTGTGCGTGTGGCAAACGCAATGAAATCCTTTTATGCCACCACAAAATCCGTTTCTGTTGCCGGCGCGCAGACTTAAAAGTGTAATTTTTTTCAAATGCCCGAAGAAAGGCGTACACGGCTGTGGTGTATTTTGCAAAACAACTGAAAAACATGTAAATAGTAAACACAAAAACTACTGGCAAAGCCTATATATCAAAAAGTTGGAGTGAATTCATGAGTACAGAGTTGCATGGAGACTTATTTAAGCGGGCGGCTTAAAAGCAAATATGACAGTGTATGCTGCATGCATATGTGACAAGGCTGGTTCATGAGTGCGTGTGTTTGTAGCGGTATTAGTGTGGCTTTAAAAAGATATCTCCGGAAGGACATGCCGCTGTGCCAGCTGTTGGTAGAGCCTTAAGCGCTGGAAAATTGCAGCAAATAAAGCTGTTGCTGCTACGCTTAATGTGCCACCGCCACCGCCGCCTACTTGATGGATGAAGATGCCAACAGGAAAGGAAGCAGCTAAGATTTTTGAGCATTTTATGCAAAACAAGAAAAAATTTTAACTACGGTTGCAACGAAACTATAACATATACAAAAACCCTTTACAAAAAAATTGCTTGAAAGAATTTTGATCGGTAAGTTTATATGGCAGTTGTATGCTATAGTGATTCGATCTACACCATTTCTTAGGAGATTGCAGCACTGGCTTAGGCAATAACCTATGTCGAAATGTCTTGAAGATATCTCTTCAAATGGAAAAGCTTTCCATACAAGCAATTTATGCCGATCGGTCCGATAGAGGGTATTCCTATATGTGAGCAGCTTATTGATGAGAAAAGATTGGATGCAAAATTTCAGATCGATATCTCAAAAATTGATGGACTAGTTCTTATACATACCGAAGGACGGACACTTAACTCGTCACATTCAGCATTTATCATATTCATATATGATATACCAACGATGGGTACAACGAAAATAACGGTGACCTGAGTTGTAGCGCGATTTGTAGATATATTTACACATACTCGCCGTCAATAGCTTAGACGCAACCGTACTGGCGTTAGTATTTAGCTAACAAATTGGACCGAATTGTGAATGTAAACCCTCCTCCAATCTCCTTGAACACATAGAAAAAATTTCATCGAAATCGGTCCAGTCGTTTAAGAGGAGTTTAGTGACAAACACAGGCATACAGAAAATTTTCCGATGTTATGGTATTTATCAAAAATCATCGCTAAGTTAATACCTAAACTCAATTAGTGTATATCGACTTTCGCCGCTACATATTCTTCGGACGGCGAAATTAAACATTGGAATATATTTCTCATGATACCATTATCTGGCTCCTGTCAAAAGGCTTCTTTTTCGCGCCGGGTCTCCTGCGTCGTCTACCATCTACTTTATCTCCGAGTATATGCAAATGTTTGTGCGTCTTTGCACTCACTCACTTTGCATATTAAACGCCACTAGACAATGTCTCTGCACTTCCAAACACCTCTGCTTCTCGCTCTACTCTCCTCTGCACTCATACAATATGTAGCCGCTGGCGTTAGCATACATCCGCTTTCCCACTTTTTTTCCATTATTCACATGCCACATATGCATATACGTGGAAGCCATGCCTCTGAGCCACGAGTATGCACATTAATTCAACATGGATGCAACAGCATTTAAAATGTGTGCTAAACTCAGCTGCTTGCCATTGCTGGCGCATCTCTACGCGCGGCGCAACACTCGTTGCCGTTGCGAGTACATTTAGTCACCGCATAGCGTGTTGCTGCTGCGTGTGGCACACACAAGTGTTTTTTATTTGGCGCGCTAAAAGTGTGTGTGTGTGTGTGTGTGCGAGTGTGAAAAAATTATAGGCAGCGGCATTAAAATATAAAAGTGTTGTTGATATTTTTTATCATGTCATTATATTTTTTTGCTGCAGCGCCTGTTGTTTGCTTCCTTATTACTGTCTCATTTTCTGCGGTTGTTCGGCGCTGCGCCTATTGTTTATTGGGCTCCTTTGTGTGCACTGCAGTTGCTGTTGTTGTTGGTTTGTTTTTCCAACTGCACGGATTTAAGCTGTGGGCTTTGCATACGAAAATCAGTTTGCACACAGCATAAACTTAGTGAGCTTGCGAAGACCGCGCCATATGTTCGCATGGTAATATCCTGTGCAAAGGACATGCATATACATACATTAGGGTGGGTAGAAAAAAAATTATTATTTTTTCGCTTGGTGCTCTGAAAACTCAATTCTTAGACATCTCTACGAAAATCTCTTCAAGTTTGAGCTTATAATAGTAACCAGGGGTTCGTCCGCCTTCCAGTTTTTTAACTTCTTCTTATTATCAGATAGAAAAATTCATATCTCGCTTTCAACTACTTGAAAACATATGTATTTCATTGGAATCTGTATGAAATTTAATGCTCTTTAAAAATGTCTTGTACGAGTTTTTCGTGAGCCTAAGCAAGATAATGGATATTAGTTAGTCGCTAAAAGCCTTTCGTATTTTGTCCATGGGTGTCGTTGCACTCGTATATCTCCAGTGCTCCCAAGCACATTGTGTACCATATAATGTTAGAAAAGTGACATTTTAAGTTTCATTTAACCAAAAATTAAATTTGGAGAAGTTGAAAAGAAGTTACAGCTGTTCAAAAATGAGTGAAATCAAAGAAGAAATTATAAATAAAATTTTTTTTGTCCCACCTTAATATATAATATATACGTCCCTTAAATAAATAAGGGATATTATTATTACATTTTTTGATTAACAAATTTTAGTTTGCAGTCTAGTTACTGATAAAGTTAGTTGGCAGCTCTAATGCAGACTTTAAGCCGCTGCTGGCTATCCTTACGCTTCGAAGCAGTATGTGAGCGCACAATACCGAAATCCACCTGCTCTTAAGCTTTTATATTTATTTCCAAGTGCTTGCATGTTTATGTGTATTAGAAACTATTTGAAATATAAAAGCAGCCTGCAGCTTCAGTACTTTCCGCTTTGTATACAGAGCGGCAAATTTTTGCCCACTCCAAAGATATAATGTTTTTCTCACATCTTGTGCGCGAAGGCATCAAAGTTATGCTGATATTTAGAATAGCATTCTTTTGATACTAAAAATGTCTAAAACTTAAAGTTTGTGGCCCTATTTTTATGTCTATTTTGATTTGAGAGTAAGAAGAGAGCAGCTAAAGTCACTTATCCCTTACAAAGGCTTATAGAAATTGATGTTTTAAATCAGTTCATCCATGAGCTCTCATCTAAGCGAAATTTTGTACCAACCACCTCTCACTGTTATGGTGGTCTTAGCCTATTTATTAGCTACCAAAAGTCGTGAGCTGCTTGAGCCATATGTAAAGGGATTGTTTGTGGCTCTCCGTCAACCTTAGCTTACGTTAGTATTACGGGAAGCGACTGCTATTAAAGTGGCAACAGATGCGCAGCTACGAAGTGTAGCTTCTTTCAGGGAGATGAGCATTCATTCCGGCAGCATGGCAGCAATACTAGTTCTGAGCTCGCTAACTGGTCAAGGCGTATCTGTCTTCACAAGAAACAGCATCCAGCTACTTCAACACGTGATTCGTTTGAGTGCCTGTTCACAATGGAAACGCTAGCTACGGCAAAGTCGACGAGTTAACCAGAGGGGCTAGATTTTTTTCCCAATTACATCGGAATAGGACAGAGGTGGATCTCCACTGGCATCTGGGTAACTAATACTGAACAAATGGACCTCGCGTGCTTTCTGGTTGACAACCCGCTCCTGTGTGACTGCAAGATCCTTTTGGTTTAAAGTAAAACGCAGGAGATCTTCTGAATTACTTGCTCTTAGCAAAACTCGTCTTGTCACAATTATAGTGGTTTTTACTTGACATTGTCCAATTGCTTTCAAGCGGTATGGTTAAAAATCTTGTCGCACGCTAGTTGTGAAAGTTGAATGAAGGAATGCGAGGTACAAACAGCCCCGCACTTTTTCATCGTCTATAGAGCATTTGCAATATTGAGGATGAAACATCTCGGCAGTCCTACCTTCGGGGAACCAGAAGACATACACGAAACTGACAATGGTCGTCTCCATTAATTTGTGATAGGCACACAAAGCGCTTTGTCGATTTGTAAGAGTCTTATGAACCAGTATATAGAAGTTTTTTTCTGGTAACACAACAGACCGACGCTCTAGGCTGTCTACGTAAGATACCTGTCAAGTTCGATCTCATAACCTAACCTAAGTGCGACGATTTTCCGGCAGGGTAGTCGCAAAACCTGCACATTTGTCTATATACATATACATATATTGAGGGTGTGAGTTTATTTTGTGCGCCCGAGGTGCAAATTATGAATTCATTAGCGCCAGCAAACAGCTACGAACAGTAACGGCAATAAAAACGCAGATGGACGCAATAAAACCAGGTGGCAGGGCCGCCACGACATTCAGCAACTAACCATGGGTGCGTATGTGTAAATATGTACATACGTCTTACTTTGCATAGCGTGCAAGCGCAGAAAGTAAACAGTAGTTAGGCAGGCTTTCAGGCTTTTTTCGCTCACAACGCCCTTTGTTGGCACGGCTGCGGGGGCGGCTGGGCGTGTGAGAGCGTGTGTGTTGGCATAGTGGCATAGCTACACACGATCATTGCTTTTATAGCGAGGTGCGAATGGGGGAGCCGACTGCCCGGCACTATACCGACTATTTATTTAAGCGCGTGTGAGTGTGTGCATGTGTGTGTGTGTGTGTTCGTATGAGCCTCGGTAGTTGTGCAACATTAAATAGTGGGTTATTTATTTTTTCAACACCGAAGCGACAGTTTTACGCTATGCTTTAAGCAGTGGCGAAATATGACTTGTTAAATTGCAACAAAAACAAAAGCTGCATTGGAAGTATGGGAAACTAGAACAGATTTTTTGCGCAATAAAGAGCGCGTATTGCTTTATGCTTATTGTTTTTGTGTGAAACTTGTGGTTTTTTTTTGTTTGTTGTATTTTTTTGTAATTTTTTGTATTATTTTTTATATGTGCTTGTAAGTAGCAGCTTTAACTGCCAGCATTGCCACTTCACTGGCTAATTGTGTTGCTTTGTTCGCCGTTTTTTGTTGTTGTAAAATTTTTTTCACGGCTTCGCCTGCTTCGTTGCGCTTTAATATACATACCGATATATATGTACGTATATTTATGTATTTATTTTTACAATTTTGCTTATAAATTGCGGCATTATATATTTAGTTCGTGTGCCAGCGTGTAAACTGACCCTCTACACTCAGCCACAACCGCCTCTTTCGGGTTGCTAACCGCTGGCGGTAACCGGCTGCTCCTAAATGATTGTGTAATTAGCGGAAAATCGCTTGCACAATTTTTGCAAAATGTTATTTTAATGATATTTAAATAGTCTGCGCGGATTTCTGTTCTTTTTTATCATTTTTGTTTTGGAGTACCTAATGGCCGCGCGCAATTGTCAGTTATCTGTATGTAGTAATGTTGTGCACAGCTATGTTTGTATGTACGCCATACGTACGCATTAAATAAATTAATCTAGCACACTATTGGTTTTTGTTTTTGTTTTTGTAATAATTGGATTAAAGTTGGTTCAATAGAAATAATAACCACAAAGTAGTCGCTTTTTTGAAAGTGGATAATTGTCTGACCCGATGAACTTTTGTTGTCAGCAAGCGTTAGGCCCTTTAATTGCGCAATATAACTGCATAATCATTCATGAATGTTGAAATTAAAGCGTTTGTGGATAATTGACTATACATTTATGTAGGTGTTCACCTGAACTTCGTGACCATCTGAAGAAGGTTGTTAATTGAAGCTGTATGCTGAGCGGAGTAATATGTTTTTGATTTAAATATATAATATTGTAGGCATTTTAAAGCACCAGCAAGAAAAAGTGTTAACCACGGTTGCTGCGAAGCTCTAATACCATTAATAATTGAGAAAGTTTCATACAAAAACTTGATTTCGATCGTTAAATTTATATGACAGCTATATGCTGTAGTGGTCCGACATTGTTTTTTTTTTTGGAGATTACAGTGCTGTTTTGGAAAATGGTATGTGCCGACTTTCGTGACGATATCTATTCAAATAAAACACAAGGACTTGATTTCGATCGGCAGTTTGTATGGCAGCTATATGCTGTATTAGTCCGATCTGAAAAGTTTGTTTTGGAAATTGTAGCGCTGCTTTACATAATAAACTGTGCTAAATTTCTTGAAAATATCTATTTAAATGAAAACGGTTTCCATACAAGAATAAAGTCCTCAATCGATCAGTTTGTATGGCAGCTATATGCTATAGTTGCCCGATTTGCAAAATTTATTCGAATATTATAGCGCTGCTTCAGATAATAGACTGTGCCAAATTTTGTGAAGATATCTTGTCTAATCAAAAACTTTTCCATACAAAGACTTGAATTTTGTAGGTAAGTTTGTATGGCAGCTACCTGCTATATTGGTTCGACGTGAAAGCTTTTTTCGAATATTGTAGCACTTCTTTAGGTAATAAACTGTGCTAAATTTTTTGGATATATTTGGTCTAATAAAAAAGTTTTCCATACAAGGACTTGCATTTGATTGGTTAATTTGTATGACAACTATATCCTATAATGGTCTGATATCGGCGATTACGACAAGTAAACAGCTGCCTGGCGAGTAGAGGACGTGTGTAATATTTCAAATCGATATCTAAATAAATAAATAACTAAAGCGTAAATACAGGCAGGCGAATAAACATGGTTTAATTGAAAGTTTAGTGTGAAAAATAAAATAAACTTCTAAATTTTCAAAACCTATCTAAATATTTTTTTCACTAAAACCCACAATTTTTGCTCGTAACAAAAATATTAAAAAATAACTGACATTTTGCGAAATTCCACCTTCATTTCATTTGCATTCAAATATGAAGGCTAATTTTATAGTGACAGCTTAATTCGTGTTTCCATTTTCATACAACGAAGCATTTGTGCGTTTGTATGTACAACAAAAAATTTGATATGCACATAATTGGATTTACAGTTGCCACTTTATTCATCTCAACGATTTGAAATATTTTTTGGCCTTGTTTTTTCAGCATCGGAATTTATTTTATATAATTTCCTTCATTATTGCACATTTCCACTTGAATGCAAGCAACACTAACAACACAGCTTAACACCGTGCGCCGCATCTTTTGTTTGCGCAAATATTTCTCAAGTTATTTTATTTACTCACATGTTTCATTTAATTTACCTTGTCTGTCGTATTTACTTAACAACGATTGCTTGCCACACTCATAAGGCAATAAAAGATTTATTAACAGCTGTAGGCTATTTGACTAAGCAGAAATGAAAATAGATATATGTATGTATATGTAGAATATCATGTGAGGTAAATATATGTATACGAGTGTATGGCTATGAATTGGTGTGAGAACATGCGATGACGTTTGAACATGTATGTACATATATATTTTTTGATCTGTAGTGTTCTTCTTATAAAGCTAGAATACCCTTCAAAAGAAAAACGTTTCCTTACAATAACTTGATTTTCATCGGCAGATATATGATATAGTGTTCGTTCGGAACTATTTGTTCGGAAATTAAAGCTTGGCTTTTGATATTTATATACACCAATTTTCGTGAAGATATCTCGTCATATAAAAAGGCTTTCCCTACAATGACTTGATTTAGGTGATACAGTTTGTATGGCAGGAATATGCTATAGTACTCTGATATGAATAATTTTTTGTGAGATTATACCGTTTCCTTGGACAATAATTTATGCCAAATTTCTTGAAGATATGTCGTCGAATAAAAGAGCTTTCCATAGAAGGTCTTATTTTGGATCGTTCAGTTTGTATGACAGCTATATGCTATAGAGCTCCGATCTGAAATTTTTTTTCGCAGATTGCAGCTTTGCTCTACGCAAAATTTTATGCCAAATTTCTTGAAGATATCTCGTCAAATAAGACAGCTTTCCATATAAGGTCTTAATTTGGATCGTTGATTTTGTATGGCAGCTATACGCTATAGTGGTCCGATCGGAATAATTTTTGGGTACATTGTACCACTGTCTTGGAAAATAATATACGCCAAATTCCTTGAAAATATCTCGTAAAATAGAAAAGCTTTTCATATAAGGTCTTAATTTGGATCGGTCCATTTGTATGACAGCTATATGCTATAGTGGTCCGATTCGATCCGGTTCTGGCAAATTCGCAGCTTCTTGAGAAGAAAGGGACGTGTGCAAAATAAAAGATCTTTAATCATCTATATATATGCATATACGAGGGTCGTATATATTATAGGATCGCCGATATTTCCTTCTGGGTGTCAAACTTCGTGGCAAACGAATTATACCTTGTTGAAGGTATGAAAATAATGAAATAAAAGCATCAAGTAGTCCATATTTGGATTATGTATGTATGAATACAAATATATATGTACATACAGATGTATGTACGTATCTTCATGTGCCTGGTTTGCTCCGCCTTGACAATGTTTAATTCATTTCATAATAAATATTTGAAGAGCCCGCCTATTTGTACATGTGGCTTGCAATAGCAACAAAATAACACAGTGTTGCATGCATTGTATGCTTTTCTCTTCCCTACTTTTTTGTTGTTATTGTATTTTATTAATGCCTTTTAACTTACAACCGAGACGAAATTGGCTTTTGTGGTCATGTCAGTGTCGAATGCACCCATACACATGCACACATGCACATATTTATAGTTGGTTGCACATAAACTGCTTGCCACATGCGTATGTAAGCGATAAAATTTTATAACTGAAGGCACTTTTTGTATGCGTAGATGTGTGTGTGTGTTTGAATGCATTTTTCGCACACCAACCATTTACTGAAATTGTCTTGCGTCTTTACACCCACAAAAAGTGCTTCTTAGCTACCAATGGAGGCACACAAACACAAGCGTACATGCATACACATTCACATACATATATGTATGTATAACCTGCATGCTTTTCATTTAAGCAACTATTACAGTTTATTTCGTCTACCTCCACTCAATTTAGCTGCGCTGTGGCATATGCTGCACGCATACATTGAAACTATTTGCTGCACACACACATACATACATAAAATTGCTTGTGTGCAACTCATGTTTTTATGCATTAGCACTTGACTTTCTACATTCTATGCATTTGTGCGGTCCGGCAGACTCTTCCTGCGCAGCTCACTGCTGCCACCTTGCGTCTTCCGCCTTGCCACTCGCCACTTGCCGCTCTCCCACAGTCGCACTTCATCACCGTGAAACGTTAATTGGATTTTCTCATCAATTTGCCACGCTCAAAGGCAGCACCGAGGCGACAGCAACAACAACGCCGTGTATGTGTGCGTTTGTGTGCGCTTATGCCTGACCACTTAATTGCGTTTATTTCGTACTCACATCAGAGCGCTGTGCTGCGATGCGCCGGGCGGAGCGGCTGTAGCGTCCTTGACGCGCGCCAAAAGTGGTTTTTGATGTTTCTCCAGCTTGCTGGCATTAACTGAATTTTCGATTTCGATTATTTTTCTTGCTGCGCTGCTTGTGTTGTCTTGGCGGAGTGCTCTCTACGGCGCATAAGCTTAATAAGCAGCTTAAAAAATATAAAAATGCATGAAATCAAATATAATTTCCGCTCTCACTGCAGCTGCTGCAAACACACACACATAGTCACATACACAATTTATTTTCGCTTATGAAGCTTTTTTTAATTAATTTCATTAATGTTGTTTTAATTTATAATTCACAAGTCCAAGTGGTTGAGAAGGCCAATTAGAGTGAGTTTGTTTTGGATATTTGCAAGAGAAGACTTTGTGGCCGAGGAAAGCTGTTTCAATTGAGTTTTAGAAACCACTTTAAAGACGGCTGTGTGAGCTTTAAAGCAAAAGCAGCGCCCATAGAAAAAGCTTTCTATGAAAATACTCGTATTGATGAAAATACTCGCTGAATGAATGCTTAACTTTGGAAAATCTAGAAAAGAGAGTATGTTAATCGGTGTGGTGAGGAGAATACCTGTTTTCTAGTGCCTTTACATGCGACCTATTGTTTTGAGAGCCTTTTGGTAATCAGCTTCAGTTATTCAATTTATTATTATTATGACAAAGGCATTTAATACTGAAGACAGCAGATCTATCTAGAAACACAAGCGTCACAATCTACGTATCGATTCATAGAGTAACTTCATAGTAGACCGAAATATCAAAAAGCTACAGAAATGAACTCAGATCTAGTTAAAGAACCGAAAACGAGCACAAGGTAACTAAAACGCCAAATTCCTTAGAACATATAAGTAAGAAAGTTACTTATGATTTGTGTAGGAATTCTAAGATTTAAGATGCCATTGTACACCACTGTCAGCTAAACTTCATAACCTTATTTCCATAGAACATAACTTTTTCTCAGGGAAAGATGACTCTATTCGAAGGGGTGAAGTGTTTTAAGGGGTCAGTAGGGAATTCTTTTTTTTTTTTTTGCATTTTCTATTCCCTATAGCCTTAGAATTAATGTAGAAACCCATTTTTCCATTGGAAGGTTTCGAAAAAAGCCCAAAAATAGTAATACCACTCGGAGTGCACACCTCAAAAATTCGTTTATACACCACGATATACCTCATGATATGTGAAAAAAATTCTATTGTAGAATAATGTTGTTAGAGTTGGGCCTGTGAGCTAAATTTCATAACCTTGAAAACATCTAAAACCAAATATAAAACATTGGTGATCAGCTTGACGCGCCGAGTCGTTTCAGCTTTGTTCATCTGCCTGCCTGTATGCCCGATGTAGTCGCTCAGTTTTTGAGATATCGTTCTGAAATTTCGCGCACGTTAGTTTCTTCCCAAGAAGCTGCTCATTTGCTAGAATAGTCGAAATCGGACCATTCTAGGTTATAGCTATCATACAAACTTAACGATCGGAATCAAATGACTGTATGAAAAACTTTTACAATTTTCGAGATATCTTCATGAAATTTGGCATGGGTGATTGTCGAAGACTATAAAGCAATATCTGAAGAAATTCTTCTTATCGGACCACTCTAGCATATAGCTGTCATACAAATTGAACGATCAAAAGCAAGTATTTGTATGTAAAACGTTTTTATTTGACGAGATATCAACACGAAATTCGGCACAGATTCTTCTACAAGACAAAGCTATAATGTGTGAAAGTATTATTCAGTTCGCTCCACTATAGCATATATATAGCTGACATACAAATTAATCAAACTAAAATCAATCAAAATCAAAATACAGATCTTTTTATAGCCTTTTTTGCTTTAAGAAGTACAGCTGTGCACGGTATTATAGCTTACCTGCAGTCAAAATTAATTTTTTTCCTCTTTTTCGTATTTTGTTCGTCCTTCCTTCTGAGCCCAAAACTGATTGCCATCATTTGACACACACAACGCAGCCATTTTGTACAGAAATGTACTTTAAAAAGGATGAAAATCTATAGCTACAAATAAAATACCGTTACACTATGCATAGCAATGTGTGAGAGCACACACTTATATAACACACATGCAGCACTCACACATACAACCTTTTTTCTCTGTGTGCCTGTGAAATATGGTTGCCTGCTGCATTCATTCAACGCGTTTATTTGCTTGGTCAACAACAATAACAACAATACGCAGTTTTACAGATATAACGTACACAAAGCCAGTAAGTAAATAGTCTGCAGTTGTGGAATATATTTATTTTACTTCAGCTTAGTTGTCGCACTCAGTCGGTGAATAAAATACACACACACAAAAAAAAAAAATAAAGCAAAAAATTTAAAATAATAAAATAAAATCAAAGAGAAAATATTAAAAAATACGAGTGTTATATTTTTATTTTAAATTCTTGCGGGAAAAACTATTCGTTCGTACAAAAATTGCGCAACGGTAAATTAATGGTTTTCTTTTCCGCTGAGGCACCGCAACATACCTGTGGCTGACTGCCTGACAGTCGCTCGCTCCACTACGTCTTCTGTCCAGCATACTCGTCGTACAATTTCCGCTGTGCGCCGCTCCCACTGCCATTCGCCCTTCCACCGACGTTGTGTGTGAATGCAATAAATATGCAAATTTTTCGCTTTCCGTTACATTTGCAATGCCACTAGACTATAGTGTGTGCTCTAGGTGGTACGTGGCACGCGCTGCAGCAGTGTTGACAATTTGGCAACAAAGCACCTTTTTGTGTTAGTGTAGGTAGTGTTTAGTTATTAAGTTGAGGTTGACAGAGGTTTTGATTCATTAGAAAGCAAAGTAGTATATGCTACATGTCGGGCATTTGAAACAATGTAAAAAATTAATGCATAAAAGTAGTCTTTATATGTAAAAGCTTCCGGCAATGAAAATGAAAGCTCTGTAATTTGTAGCAAACAACGAAAATTATTTAATTTATGATAAGTTTCCTTGAAACTCATAATATAATCATATTGTAAGGTCTTTTAATTTTTTAAATAATCTTTATACAATTTCACATAATCCGAAAGAAAGCTTTAAGCACGAAAATCATAATAAAAAAAGCTTTTAAAAGAATAATATGGCAATGTTATTGGAATAAAAGTTCGATAAGAAGAGATGAAAGCTCCAAAAACATAGGGCTAAGTTTAGTGTTTATTTGGGTAATAAAATTGAAAGCTCTAGTATGTAGCTTTAGCAACGAAAAGTATACATAAACACTTAAACATATTTTTAAACTCACAAAAACTGGTTAGCAAAGCTCAGATCTTGACACTTGAAAACCTAATTTTTGCAAAGCTCATTTAAAAATGCGAAAGCTTTCTGTAACTTCTGCGAAGTTTCACAAAAGCTTCAGAGTAGCAAAAATGTTATATGGCATTTATAAGTCAAAGTAAAACGAACTTGGACATGGACTTGAACATGTAAACGGAATCGAAGCGATATACCTCAATGAATGAAAGCTTTGGAAGCAAAGCTTTAGCTATTGTTTTTATATCCATAGAAATGTTTGAAATTTTAAAACAAAAAAGCTTCGCACGCTGTTATTTAAACGGTATGAAAGAGTTTTGTTTAAATAAAATGTGAAAGCTTTGACATTAAAGCTTTAATTGTAAAGGCGAAAGTTCTGGAATGCAGCTTTAATCGAAAAAAACACTTAAAATCAGTTTTAAATTTAGAAAACCTGTTTAATGCTGAGCTCTGATCATATTGCTTAGAAGCTTTTTTTTTTGTAGTTTCCAAAGCTCGTATAAGCATGCATAAGCTTTTTGTTTTTTACCTATTTTTCAATGATATTGCTTCAAATCTTTCTTGCTTTCAAAGCTTTCGTCATAGCTTTGCACATCGCGAAGTTCAATAAAAGCACAACAAAGTCAGTAATAACTGTAAATGTAGGCTGTCATAGTAATAAAAAAAATTGAATGCAGCTTTTTTTATTTAGTCTGAAAGTCGCTATCTTAAATATTTAAAGTTTAAATCCGCGCGCCGGAAAATCGCCAGACCCACAGGCTGGTCCAAACCAAACACTCAAGCGAAAAAACAAACACAAACACGCTTGTTTTTTGAGAAGAAATGAGTTGGCCCTGAGCGAAGCTACCGCGTTGCATGCAACCGAAATGTGTAAAAGGAGCAAATATTAACGCACATATGTATGTATGTACTAACATACGAGTATATATATGTATCTGTGTACATACACACGCTGCCTTTCAGTTTTTTAATAATATGCGCTCCTTACTGTACTTGTGTGTGTGTGTTTGTTGTATTTAAGTAAGGCTCGCAGGTGTCTTTAATGCTCAATTGTTTGCATCCATTAAAATTTTTTCCGAACCAATCCTCAAACGAAAACAGTAAAAAGTGTTATGCTCATAGTCACAAATGTATTTTTATATACACACATACAATGACACGCATTTCTTTAGCATATATGTATGTATGCTTTATTTTCCCATTATTATTTATAAGACACACGACATACGAAGTGCTGAAATAAAATGTCATCTTGTGTGAAGTTGTTATTTCTATTACTGTTCTTGTTGTTATTGTTACATTGTGCAAGACAGCTGTAGTGGCAGCGAAAGCACAACCACATGACATATGAGCACGTAAATGAACCCGTCACAAAGGTTGCCACTACATACAAATAAAATGCATGACATGCATATACACTCATATATATAACTGCGCTTCATAAACACATGCATACATACATGCGCCCAACAAGCGTTGGTCGTGCCTTGTCTTCTGTTGTCTGCAGACTGTTGCTGCCACTTCTAGCTTTCATTGCTTCTTACAGCTTCCTTATAACCTATTTACATTGAAGTTATGCGCAGCAGTGTCCTTAAGCAGTTATTTATTTACACATACACAGACAAAAACACACACACACACACATGCGGAGCTACATTTAATATAGTATATATTATAAACCTGCCTTTGAGTTCTTGTTGTTTATATTTGTTATCGGCTTTGCCATTGTGGCTTGCGAGTGTATATATGTATATATATATGTGTGTGTGTGTGTGCTTGTAAATATGTGATTATAGTCTCTTTTATTGTCGCTTGCCTGCCTTGCATACCGGCCACAACAGTTAAGCTTGCTACCAACAATGATAACAATAAACAGCATGACAATAAAGCACAACAAAAACACGGCGCAAAGCTGGCAATAACAATGACAAACAGCAGTGATAAGCGCGCCAGCATCAACACCAATACACACACAAACATAATCAACGCCTTCAGCACGAACGCCTTGCTTTGTCTCGCATGAAAAAAGGAGCGCATGTATATATGTATGTCAGTGTCCTTGTATGTGTGTGTGCGTGAAATACCGTTGCCCGTTGGTCGTATAGAGTCGTTCAACCTGCCAGCTCGCCGTAACGAGCCTATAAAGTTGTCATTTCGGCATTCCTGCGTTTACACAATTTTCGCCTTTTGACCCACGCGGTTACACTCCTGACCCCCGCTCCGCTAACTGTTATTTTATGCATAACCCGTTGCGTCATCTCTCTCCTTGGGGCATTTTCATCGCTTACCTCGCATATTTGTATGAAGATGCGAATCCAAATTATTAGGTTATTGAAATGCAAAGTATGATTGGGTTAAAGATTATCGTTTTTCAATGCCATTTAGCTATCACTTGCTCGCTACCTTTCAAAGCCGCCGACGGTTCTCAGACACATTTTACTGTTGATTGACTTTAACAATCCATTCAAATGCAGATGCTTCGGTGTTTTTGCTTATATTTTGCTGAGCAAATAAAAGCTCACTCAAGGCTCTGCCTTTTCTGAATTTCCAGTAGTAACTCAAATTCAGTAAAATATTTCATTTATTTGTAGGGTTTAACTAATGTAAAGCCATAGTTCATGGCAAAAATTTGAATATTTTTAATATTTTTATTTTTTTGAAGACGTGGAAAGCTTTCTTTCCAATGCTTAAAATCATAGTTTTTGACAAAAATATGAACATTATTGATTGTCCTGCTTTTTGGATGATCCTGCAAGCTTTTTTTCTAAAACTGAAGTGCCTGCATGCTTTTATATACACGCAGAAGCCTTAGAGCTTTATTGAAAATATATATATTTTTAATAGTTTTGGCATGTTGCAAAACCGGATGAAAGTTCTGCAACTTTACGAAAGCTCTTAAAAGGCTTAGGGGCTAAGTAAAAGTTTTAACTCAGAATGAAAGCTCCGCAGTTCATCGAATTATCCTAAAAAATTAGTAAAACCTTAGAAGCTAAGTGAAAACTCTGCAGTCGATTTAAAGCTCTGCAACTTTTCGAAAGTTTAGTAAAAGCTTAAGGGCTTAGTAAAAGTTTTAAAGTAGAGTGAAGTGAGTTGCAAAGTTCATCGAACTATCACGAAAAATTAGTAAAAGCTGAATAGCTAAGTAAAAGATCTCCGACCTAATGAAAACTGTACAACTTTACGAATGTTTAGTAAAGGCTTGGTATCATAGAAAATTAGTGAAAACTCATTGAAAGCTCTGCAGCTTTAAGAAAGTTTAGTAAAAGCTTGGAAGCTTAGTAAAAGTTCTAAAGCACAGTGAGAGCTCTACAACCGAATGTACGCTCTTCAACTTTACGAAAGTTTAGCAAAGGCTTACGGGCTTAGTTAAAATTCTAAAGCAGAGTGGAAATCCCACATCTTAATGAAGGAAAAAAAAAATGAGTGAAAGCTGCACAACCTAATGAAAGCTCCAAAGCTAATGAGAACTCTGAAGTTTAACAAAAGCTCTACAGTTTACATAATATCTAAAGATTTTCGTTTGACATTATTAGTAAAATTAAGTAAGAAAGTGTACTCAAAATTTACATTGCTGTTTAGCAAATGCTCTAAAATTGCTGTTTAACAAAAGCTCTAAAGCGTCCATAATATGTAAAGATTTTCGATTGACATTTTTTATTAATATTACGCAAGAAAGTGCACTCAAAATCGACCTTAGTAGCAATAATTATTTATAAGAAACGATTTATGTGCATAAAATGCGCGCAGTACCCCTTTCAATTTATTGAAAGGTCATCAAACATGCAATCTAAAATTCCAATATTATTAAATGCACGAAATGAATTTCCACCCAACGACAGGAAAGCTGAAAACGACTAAGTAAAGAATATGCTGCGAACAAAACACTCGTGTCGACAGTTTTTCATGGCGCTTTCTCATAAGACACACTCTAAATTCTGTGCCACTTGCTGCCATCATCAATATCGCCAACAATTATCGTAAAAACGGAAGCGTCAGATTAAGCAAAGAAATATTGAATAGAAGCAGTTGACAACGCGGAAGGGGGCTGAAGGAGCTAGGCGCACGAAAACTAAGGGGAGATATTACTACTCAATTGAAATTGTAGACGTGTGCGCGTTCGTGGAAAGGCACAAAATGAGCGGAGCGGAGCGGAAAAACATTCAATTGATACCCGAACAATTTATAACCACAAAATCAGCCAAATTCCGGTTGAAAGCAGCTGATGCGACGAATTCACGAGGAAACAAGAAATGAGTCGAGGGTTAGAGAGGGAGTTAGCGTGGGGTTAGGGGAGTGGAAATTATAGCGAGGGATAAGTGTGTGGGCTTTGCTGCTTTTATGTGGCTGGGCTGTCGTAGGTGTCTGTTGGTGGCTGCGGATGAGCCGCATGCTTGGATTGTTTTCGCGCCGTACGTGATAGACAGGAGTTGAGGAAATTAGATTTTTGTGTTGGCTTTGCAGTAGGGTGCTCCACGGCGCCTATAGAATCTACACTTTATGGCAGCATGCTTTTAGCGTTTATCAGCTATAGATTGCGCTGTTATTAGTTGAGTGTTGGCTGTATATGTTTGTATGTGTGTATAAATGCTGGTGTTGCCCACATTACCTACCTTTTTCTGCTGCTTTTGATTATGATTTTGCCAGCTAAATTCTGTTTTCCATTATATAAATATATGTATATAGCTGTTTTTTGTTGCTGTCATATTGCCATACCTTTGTCAAGTTGAAGCGTTCGGGTTGACTCAGCAGAAACAGTTTTGAGCCCCAAAGGACTGAAACTGGCGCACAGACAGTTAAGTGCTGGCAAGGCAATGTAGAGAGTTCTTGTTGGAGCACATTTACATACAGACCAATGTACGTCCGTGCATATGTATGCACTCATTTATACCTACTCGTGCAGAGTTTATTAATATTTTAGCATTTAAGTCCATTGCATTAGTAGGAGGCCACCTTCATCCTCTCACCTCCTTACCGCAAGCATTTTTTATATTTGTTATTTTTGTTGTTGCTAGACAAATAAAGTCGAGTGTATTAAACACGTTTTGCCCTTATGGGCATTTTTTACATTTCAGTGCACGCCAACAACAACAACAGCAAGCCAGCAAATCAGCCAGGCGACGGCAGTGACAAGAGACAGCCTGAGTAAAGAGAACCAGACGCTGTGACGTGGAAGAACAACATTGGCATGAGTTGCAAGTGCTTTAAGGATTTCCAACAACAACTGATGGCAGACTGCCCGCACGCCCACATAGTACATACAAAATAGTAGAAGAAGGGAGGCAGCAGCACGTACTCAGACAGCTCCGCAGCTGCCTTAAAGCTGCGCTGTGTGCAGTAAACACAAAAGCATTGCGGGTGGCTGTTGGCTGTTGGCGGTGGCCGGGTCGGAGTCGCACAGACGGCGTTCAACGCAGTCACAATTATATGCGCACAGTGGACGACGGAAGCGGAAGCTGATTTCGAGCGGAAGAAACGAAGTCAACTAACGGAAGTGAGCACAAAGAAACTGAACAAATAAACAGTGAATAAAAAGTAAAAAAAGACAACAAGAAAAAACGAACTTTTAAGCTGATTTTGGCATTAAAGCGCGCATAAGTCGGCACGCCAAAAAGTAGGCAACAGACGCGCAAATACACGCCGTAAATTTTAAGCGAAGTGAATGCCATTGTCGCGGAAAATTTAATTAAAGCGCAAGTAAAACAAAAGTGCAGTGAAAGTAGCGACAAAGTCAGCGCTAGAAAGCAGAGCCAAGTAAGAAGAATTGCAACGAGCGCGAGAGTGACTTTAAAGTGTGTTAAGCAGCCTGGCCGGCAGCGAGCCGAGTCTACGAAGTGCATTGAAGCGTAGTGAATGCGCCGCGTTTTATTACTTAAGACCGCGCTAAGAAAACGATAATAAAAAACCGGTATACGAGTACGTCTAAAAACAGGCAAAGTTCAAAACAAAACAAAAAAACAAAAAAAACTTCAGTCTTTAAAGTCATTGCAGGCGAGTGGTACAACAACAAGCGCCGCATAAACGACATTCCATCGGTCAATGTAATTGAATTAAAACGTCAATGACAAGTGCCAAGCTACGCTATAAGAAAGTGAAGAAGAAAAAGTGACACAAAGTAAGCAAAAACAAAACAAAAAATAAATTTGAACGCGCCACTTTAACAGTTGTGCGCTGCGCAGAGTGTGTTGTATAAGCGCTTAAAACTTGATATGTAAACAATGTGACTTTTACAAGAGTCTCGTCTAATAAACTTTAAAGCTTAAGCAAACAATAAAGCTTGCAAAGTTGTTTCTTCAAAGTTCGTTATATAATTTAGGTAAGCGGATTTTGTTCATGCAATTCTGGTGTAGACGCGTGAATTTTAGGCATATTTCAAACTGATTGATAAGTAATATAAAAAGAGTAATAAAAAAATGTATTTAAAAAAACTCCCATATTCTGATTTTAGGCACATTTAGCTGCTTTTAGTTTTAGGCACTTTTCTAACTAAAAAATAAGGAATAGAGAGTAAAACTAAAAAATAAAAATAACAGAAAAAATCATACAGTCTGCGTTTAGGCGCATTCAGCGTGTGTTCTGGTCTAGGCGCCTAAACCTTAAGATTTTTAGTATGATTTTTTTGTATTTTTAGTTGACAAAAAATAATACAAAAAAATGAAAATAATTAAATATTAAAAAATAA
>NW_017537046.1:1495591-1512067 GCF_001853355.1 Bactrocera latifrons
ATTAAAAAGTTGGAATTTAAAATTAAAAAAGAAATTAATAGAAATTAAAAAAAAAATATAAAGTACTACAGACCGGTGCAGGGGGGGCTGTAAAAAAGTCTTGCTTCCTGGTTGCCATGAATCCAGCCCCTTGTGAGCGTACTAAAACAAACCATTTTAAAATAATTCTATAGCGCTTTAAATGAGATATATAGCAAAGATTTTTTTCAAGTTTTAAAGAAATGGATTAAGTACAACTTGAGATATCATGTAAACTACCTCAAAAAACGGAGTTTCGAAAAAAAGCGTTTAAAGTTTCCTTGTTTCCTAAACCGGTTCAGTTGTCATGATATTAAAACGTTTATAACATCGCAAATAAGCTGAAGAATCCTTTAACTGTGAAATTTTTGAAAATTTAGAATTATAGAAAATTAAATTTATATAACTTTTACCTTAACGTTAAATTTTAGTTATTTTCAAAAATGCAAATTTTGTAATTGAACATCAATTTATTTTTCATTATTACTTCCTTTTCCAAACGCCTTAAGATATGTAATAAATACTGTGAAATTGCAAACATTATTTCATTTTTAAAAACGCTTTTAGATATGCAACGAATTATGTGAAAAATTGTAAAAATATGTTATTTTTGAAAACTTTTAAGGATAAGGAATTGTGCCTAAAAAAATTAGAGAAATATTTTTGATTTATTTTTAACATTAAAAAAGGTATTAAAATATGATATGAATTGTGTGAAAAATTACAAAAAACTATTTCTTTTAGAAAACGCCTTAAGATATGCAATGAGTTGTGCATAAAAAGTTAGGGCAACGTTTTCATTTTATTATTGGCAAGAAAAGGTCAACCAGCAAGCAATTAAGCAAAGAAAAGTCGGTGTTTAATTGCTAACCCAGCATTTTTTGCTCAAAATTTGCGCTTTGGAGCGCCTAAAACTATACAATCAAGCGGCTGCTCACTAATATTTTAATTTCAGACCAACGTGCACTGCCAAATGGCACTTACGGCACGAAACAGTCACTTGATTGCCTAGAATTTCTACGAAGTAAATTAATTAAGCGCCTAAAAGCACACTAAATACGCACTAGACTAACAGCAGCGCCACAAGCAAGCACACATAACGTTATAAACAGTAAAAAGTCGCGGGTTCTAAACTCTCCAACTTGAATTGTTTAATTACAGCACAGAGAACTTCGGCAATTTACCCACACTACAACAGCAACAACAACGGTGCGCAAAGCAAAGTGAATTTGCGAATCACAGCTACGAACATAAGTATGCAGTGAGAAGCAAGAGCCGGCGAAGTATAGAAGCAATAAAAAACAGTCTTTGAAAGTCAATTGTAACGGAAGTGGAACTATGGAAACGCGCAGCAAGGACGCTTGTCAAACGGCAGCTGCCGATTCCACAACAGCAATTAGTGTGAACAGTGAGAATTGTGTGGATTCGACCACAACATCACAGCGGCAACAGCCAAGCGGCGCCAACAGCGCGCCACARCAACAACAGCAGGTGAGCAGCAGCACCAGCAACGCGCCGAAGACGCGCTCACCAACGCCACCAAGCGGTGGCAACAACAATAATAATACAGCAAATAATAAAGCAAAACCAACACAGCAACAGCAACAACAACAACAACAGCAGCAATATCATCAATTTCGCGCGCCACAACAGTTTGTGCGCCATCGACGCGCCACCGCGCCGGCCACGCTGCTCAACAAGAAGGGCAAAACATGGAACAAGCGGCAACAGCGTGGTGCCAAACTACAGCAACAACAACTGCAACAGCATATGCTGCAAAGTGGCAATGTCGTCGGTGTTGTTGGTGGTATTGGCGCTGGCGCTGGTGTTGATGTCGTTGTAACGGCCGCATCTGCGGCGGCAAGCGCGCAAAGTAAGGCCGACCTCGAGAATATACAGAATTTCAAGAATCAGCTTGGCGGTCATCATTACTATCCGCATGCTGGCGGCGCTGTCGGCAGCGGTGGCGGTGGGGGACATCGTGGCGTGGGTGGCGCGAATGCGGCAGGTGGCGGTGGCAGTGTTGGCGCCGCAACTGGTGGGGCTGGTGTATCGGGCAATGGCTTGCCACCGCCCGCCATCGCTAACCTAGAAAAACTGGGTTACGGTCATGGTCACATGAAAATGTACAAAAAGCTGTTGGCGCATAGGTGAGTCGAATGGGGTTGCCACTTGCATGTGCTGCGAGTGGCGGGGAAGGGGTCAGTAATTAAGTTGTGGGAATTTATTGTTGTTTTTTTTTTAGTATTTTATGATTTCGTTTGTAAACAGGAAATGTAGAAAGACAGCTACAACAACAATATGTAGCGTTATTTTGGTTAACAGTTAGATTTTCTTATCTTTATGGTTACTTTCATTTTTTTCAAAATAAAGTTAATTTAATTTTCTTCTTCATTTCGTATATTGTTGTTGTATTTGTTGCTTTGTATAATTATATTCAAAAATACTTAGCCTAAATTATATTGAATTTCTTTTCCACTCTTACTAATCGTTTCCCTCTCTCTCTAACCACCCACAGGGGCACCGGCAGCCATCATCATCACGTGCTTTGCGCTGGCGCGGCACACAACACCATCGGCGGCAATGCGAACACGAATTGTTGCCTCGTCAACGGCTGCAACGGCGGCCACCCAAACGGCAAGGACACTGCCAATGGCAGCACAAATAGCTCACAATCCGGCAGTGCTGCCAGCTCACTGCACTTCTGTTGCACACGATCGAAATTCTTCTTGCCGGACAAGCGTGTACGCAAAGAGACCATCATACCGCCGACCAAATTCCTACTCGGCGGCAATATTTCCGATCCGCTCAATTTGAATTCGCTGCAAAATGAAAATTCGAATGCTTCGTCGAACAATAATACGCCGGCAACTACGCCGCGACAGTCACCCATCACCACACCACCCAAAGTGGAGGTCATTATACCGCCGAATATACGTGATCCATTGCATTTGCTCGATCCCGTCGATTCCATGGAGTATGAAAAGCAACTAACATCACCGATGAAGCGCGGCGGCACGCGTGGCGGCCATGCACACCATCACAGCGCCAAGCATCGTCATCGCAAGAATCGTAAGAGCAAGCGCCGTCGTCACGACTCGTATCAATCGTCCGTGGGCAGCGCTTCGCTTGGCGAGAGCGACATAACCGCGCTGACCAACAGCACAATGCCCACTGAAGCGGGCAGCGTCAGCTTAACTACGCTTTCATTATCCACAACGCTTTCGGTCGCTTCGCTGCTGGAGAGCAGCGGCGCCAACATGAGCGCGCCATTGGGCGAGAGTGTCAACAATAATGTGAGCAACGCGGCCAAAAGCGCGCCAATGGTGGTGAGCACCTGYGAGAATGCGCCAGCTGGCTATCAACAACAACAACAGCAGCAGCAATTGCTGGAAGAGCGCGTTCAGAGCGAAATTTTGGAGACCGCTGATGAGCGCAAAGCATGCGTCATTGAGGCGCGTTTTGAGCGGCGTAAGAGCAAAAGCACATCGCCAGTGAAACAACAGTACGTCAGCATTGTGAACTCAACATTCTCTGGAACACCAAACGTTGCCGGCGAGGCATTGCAAAGCGCTGGCGGAGAGGCGCAAGCACCAAGTGGCACACTTGCTACAGCAACCAAGGCGGTTGGTGGTGTAGAGGTAGTGGCAGGCGCTGCTGGCGGCGTTGGTGTTGGCGGTGACATTGTTATCGGTGGCGCTGGTGTGGGCGCTTTGTTGTTGCCGCGTGAGCGCGCCAATCGAGATTTGCGCTTGGAATTGAATTCAACAACATTGTCGACGGCGAGCGGCAGCACGTGCGGCAGCGCAATGGCCGGGCTGGGCGGGCACGGTGCGCTCGCTGGCATGGTGAGCATCGGTGGCGGAAGGAAACGCAAGATAAGCGAGAGCAATAATTCGCAGAAGAACAAGGTAGGCGAGAGCGTCACATATAAGTATCTACACACACACATTCGCTTAGTTAGTGGGTAACGAAATAAAAGTAAACAATGTGGCTGCTGTTGCGGCGTTTAGGGCAGTGTTTGCGCGGTCGGTTAGAAGTTCAATGGGGAAATCGGGGGAGCTGATGTCAATGCGCTGCGTTGTGGTTTTTGTTCCATTTTGTTTGCGTTCAGTTTTTCGCCACGTAAATGTGTGTATGTATGTGTCTGTGTCGGAGAGCTTTGAAGGCGCGTTTTTGTATGTAATATTTATTGCCGCGCGGTTGGGGACGTGATTAATTGTTTTCATTTTGTTTACACTGCGCCTTTTTTGTTTTCATCGACAGCTTCTTTTTATGAGAGCGGCGATACAAATACAGGGTGTTTGAGTAGTACACTTGCAAGGAAGCTTAGTTGAATAATTTTATAAAAAATATTCTAAAAATAATTTAAAAAAGAAAAAATATATATATATGTATATATATATAAATAAAAAAATGTTAGAAATAAAAATAAAAATTAAAAAAATTTTAGAAACAAATTTAAAAAAAATTTTAGAAAAAAAAAATTTTGTAAATCTAATTTAAAAAAATTTTTTTATTACCTTTTAGAAATTCCATCGCGATGTTATGGACAAGATCGTCAGCCCCGTGGTACCGCAACCTGGCGCTTGGAAGCGTCCGCCGCGCCTCGCAGCTACCGGTGCGCGCAAGCCCACGCGTCGCTCGACATCGATCTGCGAAACCGATGTGCTGAGCCCAGCGGATGAAGTCAAATCGTTACTGAGCGAAGGTAAACCAATTTATTACGAAATAAAATGCACTAACTCATGCACTCCTCTCTTTTACAGCCGACATGTTGCGCGTTGAGACGCCCGACTTCAGCAAGCTCGAGACAATTTCCGAAGTGGGACTCGCCAGTCCGTTAAGCACCACCTCCGGCGCCACTTCAGTCGCCGCTGGCGAACAAGAGTCGTTGATGGACACAAGCGCTGGCGAGAACTCCACCACAATGCCGAGCGAGGATGGTTTAACAGCTGTCACTGCGGCAGCAAAGAGCAGCGCAAATGTCTCGACCAGCTCGACTGCTATAATGCCGCTAAAAAAAATGCCGAATTTCCGTGCCGACGGCGTTAAGTACCAGTATGGCAATTACGATCGCTACGTGGGACTGCGTCACCTCAACGAGCTGGTGGATGTGCGTCTGCAGGTGTTTCAGCGCCACTTGGAGCTCTTCCAAAATAAAGACATACTGGATATCGGTTGCAATGTGGGCCACATGACAATCACGGTGGCGCGTAACTTTGCGCCCAAATCCATTTTGGGCATCGATATCGATAGAAAGTTGGTCGCACGTGCGCGACACAATCTCGGCTTATACGTGCTCATACCGCCAGAGTCGGCGATTAAACCATCGACTAGCACGCCATTAAATAAAGCGTCGGATGCCGTCGCCGCCGGTTGCGTTAAGAAGGAAGAACAAAAAAGTGCTTTGAAAGAAGAGAAGTTGCCAACCGGCAGCGCTGTGTGCAAAATAAAGACAGAAACTGCCAGCACAAAAGACACTGCCAACGGCGGGGGTGACAAAGCAGCAGCCACCTCAGCTGACGCTAGCGCTAAAAAGTCGAAAAAGACGCGTCGTCACAAAAAGCGCGCGCCGTCACAACAGCAGGCACAACAACAACAGCAGCAGCAGCACCCACAATTCCATCACCACCATCATCATCATCACCACCACATGCATCACATGCACCATCATCATCATCACAATCATTACCAACAACAACAACTGCAAGCATTGCATGTACCTGCCACAGATTTATTTCCCGTGTCATTTCCACTGACATATGGTGGCATACCAACAGGCACAGCTGCCACTGCTGCCGCCAACGCGCACGACACACATTCGCCCAGCGCGTCCACCAACATACCTGGTCATGGCAGCAATGCCACACCGGCCAGCAGCAGCGGCGCCGCAAATCGTAAGCGTAAAAATGACTTTCCACGCAACGTGTTCTTTCGTCATCAGAATTATGTGTTGGAAGATGAGGCGCAGTTGGCCAATGACACGCAGCAATATGATCTCATACTGTGCTTATCGGTGACCAAGTGGATACACTTGAATTTCGGCGATGCCGGCTTGAAGATGGCCTTCAAGCGTATGTTCAACCAGCTGCGTCCTGGCGGCAAGCTGATACTGGAGGCGCAGAATTGGGCAAGCTACAAGAAAAAGAAGAATTTGACGGTAAGTGCGCGGCAAGCTCCGACAAATCGTTGCAGCAAGTTTTGCAATTATTGATTTTTTTCCTTTTTCTATAACTAATGAATATCAACTTTAATTTTTCGCTGCAGCCCGAAATCTACAACAACTACCGCAACATTGAGTTCTTTCCCAACAAATTTCACGAGTATTTACTCAGCTCTGAGGTCGGCTTCAGTCACAGCTACACGCTGGGTGTGCCGCGGCACTTAAGCAAAGGCTTTTGTCGTCCAATACAGGTATGTATGTATGCGTGTGTGCATGTGTTTGTGTGCGCTTTGCGTGTCGTTTTAATTTACAAAGAATGCCACTTACTCAATGTTCTCCAATTGCAGTTGTATGCTAAAGGCGACTACACACCGAACCATGTACGGTGGAGTGATGCCTACTACCCACAGACACCGTTCGAAGCTTATCGTGGCATTTACGCCACAATGCCACCACGTCCTGCGGGTCTAGCCACGTATGCCATGTCATCGACACGCAGCCAGGCATACGATACGCCACACTACACGGGCGGCACCTCCGGCCCGTATAGTTGCCGTCAAACACCTATGTACCAGCCCATCTACAATCCACTGGAGACCGATTCCTACTTACCCTCCTACGATATGGAATACCTAAATCACATGTATGTGTTTGCCTCACCGCTCTACCAGACCGTGTGGTCGCCACCCGCCAGCTTGCGCAACAGCTCCTCACACACACCCGTCTTCGGTAGCGTACGCGAGGCCGAATTGGATGGTGATGGGGGCGGCAGCGGTGGCGGCGGCAGTTATCATCGCCACGTCTATCCACCGAATGAAGATACATCATCGCCAAATGCGAATACCGGCGGCGCTTTCAGTTCGATACGCGATGCGGATACAGATGATTCGAATCAATTGCCGGCTGGTCGTATGCAACATGTGTATGCGACGAATTGTGGTGAGAGTTCGTCGTCGCCGCAGGTGCAGCACAACAACGATTCGGATGCGTTGGTGGAGGAGGGTCTGTCGTTGGACGATGAACATCAGCATGTGACGCAGCCGGTGGCGACTACGGCGAGCGGCGGTAGTGCATATGTTGTGAGCGCTAACAATGGTGGCGAGTTGCCAGGCGCGGGTGGTGGTAGTGCTCATGGACCGGAAGGCAGTCAGCATTACTGTGATTTAAATGATGCTTAAGATTATACTTTGTTTTTTGTTTTGGTCTTAATTCCGGCGTATGTAACGCGTGAAATGTGAGCAGCAAGTGAGAATTGTATAATAGTTTTGAATTGTGTGCGGATGGCCGTTTCGTGCGAGAAATATGCGTTGCAGTAGACATTAGTTGGCAGCATGAGTAAGCCTAAGGCAAATGCCGCTTTAAAGACGCTTATGAGTAATATACAAATATAGGAATAGACATAATATTGGCAGACGAAGAAACAGACAAGGTAAATAATCAAAAAAGTTGTTGCTGTTTACGACTTGTTTTATTTGTTGCACGCTTGACACGCTCGTAAAACATTTAACGAGTGTAACAATACAATTCTTTGCGATTTGTCGCACTTTCGAAAAACATTTTGTTTATTCGAAAATACATTTACGAGAGTATCAACACAATTTTCGATATTCTAAAAATTTTTTAAATTCGAAAATCTATTCGCATATACCAAACAATTTTTCGTATTTATTTAAATATATTCTTATCTTCGAAAAAATTTCGTATTTTCGTAAAAGTATTCGTATATTTGCAAAATGTGCGTATGCCCAAAAAAAATTTTGTGTATTCGAAAACTTTATCATATATTCGAAATTTTTTCATATATACATAGAACTGTTCGTATATTCGAAAGTATTTTCGTATATTCGAAACGTTTTTTGTATGCTCAAAAGTATTTTCATATTTTCGAACATACAAAAAACCTTTCGAATTTTTATATGAAAAATATTCGTATATTTGAAAAATGTGCGTATGTTGTAAAAACAATTCTGGAATATTCGAAAAACTTTTTTTTATATTTAAATTTTTTTTCATATATTCGTTGATATGTTGGCATATTCGAAAGTATTTGTATATTCGTATATTCGACAAGTTTTCGTATATTCAATTTCATATTTCGTGTATTCGAAAAAAATATATTCGTTAATAGAATTTTGTATATTCGAAAGTTTTTTCTTATTTTCGAAATTATTTTTGCATATTCGCAAATGTTTTTTCGACGTTTAAAAACACTTGAAAAGACGGCTGGCAAATTGTCGCGAGAAAAGTAGTATAAAGTCGAAATCGTATATTCGAAAAAGTTGTTGTATATTCGAAAAAAAAAATTTGTTTATTCAAAAAAAAAATCATATATGTATTCATTTAAAAATTGTGTATATTTGAAAGTACTTTGGTATTTTCGAAAGCTTTTTTGCATATACGAAATTAATTGTGTATTTTCGAAAATAGTTTTCCGACGATTAAAAATACTTGAAAAGACGGCAGGCAAGTTGGTGCGAAAAAAAGAAGTAAAAAATCGAAAAAGTTTATAAAATATAAAAATATAACGTTCTAATTAGTTTTAGCCAAAAAACAAAGTCGTTATTAGTGTTGATTTAAATTAGTAATAATATAGGCATATGTATATTAACATATAAATATTTGTTTATGCAGTCTTGTGTCATTCAAGGCCGTCTGTGCGCTACTTATTGGCAGTATGCAAAACAACATTTCGGTTTTTAATATACTTAATATTTTAGCAAAAACATTGTTTCCCCGTTTAAAAAATATGTATTGAGTAATAATTGTTAAAAATATAAATATATTAAGAAAATGTTTAATACACTTACTGCTATACAATTTTGTTGCTAATTTTATTACCGCTATGCTTTTTAGTTAATATTCCAAGAGGTAGTGCCGCTGCACGCTTACTGCACATGACTGTATTGGTATAAAATTACACTATTTAAGCATTATTTTTAGCAAAATTATATTAGCCTAGTGTTAAACTTACTTACAACTTATTGATTATAGTCATAATTATTTATAAAGAACAAAAACATAATACACATAAATATTTGTAGGTTTTTTTAGTGCATATTTTTCGCATATTTATATACTGCAAAAGCAAAGAGAAAATTAAGAATTAGCGACAAAAACAAAAAAAAAAACAACACTTGCATATACATACGTAAATATATTTAGCAGGTATTTGTAGCAATTAATAAAAATAAGGAAAAGCAAAAATCGCAGGAAAAACAATTTGCCAATCATCAGCAAGCTGGCCAAACGCGCAGCAGCATTGTAGCTAGGTCTCAACTGTGGAAATGTGTGCACTTTTGGCTTGACAAACATTTCGAAGTTAGGTTTTCCTTTTAAAGAAGCGACAAGCACAAGTTAAACTTGTAAACAATTAAAATTTGAAGCGTTTGAATTAATTTCGTAATGCCTCATGACAGAAGCATTGCTGCCGCTGCGCGCTGCCGGCCGCTGCGCCACAAACTTATGCGTAACGGAACAAAAACAAGGAAATATTAAGCTAAACACAATTTAAATGTCTAATAGCAAGCTTTTAGAAGCAGAAGCAGAAGAAAAAACAAAAAAAAATCATATTTTTAACGCTTACAAAATGCTGCTGCTATCGTGTTTAGACTTGTGCGTATGTGTAGTAGTGTAGTGTTTCTTTCCGAGGCCAACTTATAACCCGTTAATTTTGTTTTAATCTTTAAATGTTAATTTTAATATTTTAACTAATGCGTCGCATAAATATTTGAAATAAAAAATGTTGTAAAACAAATGAAATCAAACCAAGCAAAAACAAAAAAAAAAAAATGGAAAAGTATATATTAAATATTAGCGTGCATATTAATATAAAGTATAAATATTTAAAATATTTTACGCATATGAAAATGTAAAATGAATTAAATAACCCTTATGAAGAATATTAAAACGTAAAAATGTAATAATGTAATACATAAACTTAATGAGAAAGCATAAAATAAAAGTAAACAGTGAATTTTCGAATATAACGAATGAGTTTCACATTCAACAAAAAAAAAAAAAAAAAAAAAAAAAAAAAATATTTGTACAAATGAAGAAGAAAATACAGTGAGTACAAAAAGTGTTCCTCTAATGCATATTTAGGCTTTATTTATTTTTTTATTTCTCAAAATCTTCACTTTCTGGTGAAGTATTAAAATTTTATACAAAATATTATTTTATTTTTAGCAAAATAGTCGTGAAATTGAGAGCAAAAATTTTTTCACAGTTTTCATGCAATTTATTTATGCATTTTATTTAAATTTTTTTCAATTTTTGATTAAAGAATATTTTTTTTTATAAATTTTTGATTGAAAAATGTTACTTTTTAAATAATATTAATAAATAATTTTTAAATTTTTTTCTAATATTTTTATCGATTTCTTTATTCATTTTATTTTCAATTGTTTTTTTTTCTTTTTGATTAACGCATATTTTTTTTAAATAAATTTTTGATAAACAAAAAATTTTGAAAAAAAAAATACTAATTTGTAAAAAAAAATTTATGAAAGTATATTATTTTTTTATAAATATTTTTTTTTATCTACTTTTAATAAATTTTTTCCCATTGTAGTTGCCATATACTATGACAACCGCTATCTATTTCATATCTGATTACAAATTTACTTTCCATATCTTGTGTCTACCTGCCTGCATTGTCAGCGTTTATGCTATCTTTGGTTAGTCTTGTCTTGGTGCCATAAAGTGCGTACGAAAATATAAATTTTGTAAAATTTGCCTATAATTAGTACCTAATTGCGCGTGACTCATACGCCGTGGCGACCCTACTAGTTACTTTGAATTGTTGGTGTTGCGAATTTTTTTAATTTGATATTTTATTTTCGGGAGAAAATGCTTGCGGACAGTTAATGTCAAACTTTGTAATAAAAATTTTTATAATTGTCAGCAATATAGCATTTATATAAGCTATAGTTTTTAGTTTATAGTGAAGCTATAAAGCGTAATCTTACTCATAAGGAAAGCAAACCTTCAAGGCGATTCATTTGGGCTGTCATATGTCTTTAATCAGCTACAGAACGCGATACGGTGAGTTATAAAAGACAAGAATTAATGAATTTTTACTTTACACTTACTATTGAAATATGTGTTTTTGTTGTCATGAACTGAATACGAGAAATTATGAAAATTATAATAAATATTTTGCCATTTTCTCACAACACTACCTTTCTGCCAAAAAAAATTTTTAAAAAATTTAAAAATCTGTCTCTTATACACATCTTTTAAAATAAATTATAAAATAATTAAATAACTTTTTTTTTAATATTTTTTTTTTTTTTAATGATTTACATATTTCTTTAGTATCAATTTTATTTATTCACATATCTAATTTAATCAATTCCACAAAAAGTGCCATCTAATCTATATTCAGCCGTGAAATACATAACAATTTTTTTCTATCCGGGGCAAATTTGATCTGAAAGTTTTTTATGTTCTTGAATTAAAAAAAAAAAATTTTGAAATTAACTATTAAGTTTTTTTTCATACAATTCCACATCAACATTTTATAAATTTCAAATTTGAAAGCTAGACTCCAGCTGGCAATGCTGTCTCCACAGCACTGCTCCAACTTGACATCTACTGTCAAAGCTATTTTTTATATTTATTTACACAGATGAATGTATGTATGTATTTATGCTTTTGCTAAGCTATCGCCAGCCGGCGAATTTCAGTGCAAAAAGTACGCGAAAACAGACATAAAAGCAATACAAATCTAAAGTAAAGCAATAAAGTAAGTTGATTTATGAATTATGTGTGAGAAAAAGTTTGTTGAAACTCATCAAAATAAATAAAGACGAGTATGTGCGATTGTAGCCGACTGGGAATGGTCTCCTAACACGGAAGTCGGTATAGAATTAATTTTTCGCCGCCAATTATTGTTGTGATGGAATTAAGAAAAATATAATATACATACGTACATATATGTATAAACGCATGTACATATACATATATGCACATATTTATATTGATATACAACCTATGATAAAATAATTTTATTGCTTTAACTAAGTGCATGCAGTGATTGAGCTTTAGCGCTGCCAACCCTCTGATAAACCACGCTAAAAGGCGCAAACAACACTAAGGCTGTGCACATCGGTTGTGAAAATGTTAGTCACTTTGCTATAGCATATAAAAATCCTAGTGTTGTAAGTGAATGTATAATTTTGATTAGATGCATTATCGGCATGGGCTCAGCTGATGACGTCAAATGTTCAACGCTAAAGTCGGCTTTCGAAAACATGAAATAAATCGTAAATGATCGTAATCGTAATTTACTTGAACGCGGCATTTAATTTGCTGACAGTAAAATCTCGTAAAAAAGTAATCTAATCAACAAAGCTACAAAATCGCCGCTTTCTAAGCAGAGACATATGTTCGCTCACACACTATAATAAAAATGCCTCCTTTATAAACTTTAGTGTCGTAAATATATATCGTAAATATTTATATGTCATAGGTATGTACATATTGTTTATTGCGCTACGATCGTCTACATAATATATTTGTCGCTCTTCTTCCATTGTGATTAGTTCGAAACTTTTGAAAAGAACGTCTGCAAATTTGCTCGCTTCTTGTCCATGTACTTAATTGATAGCGCTTGCCATATGAGTTTATTTCAATGTCAGGCTTTCAGGGTCTTTTTGTTTGAAATTCATTTTTGTCAAAAGACACTATCTTATCTGTTTTTTAGTGTATATAGAGATTGAGGCCCTGTAGGAAGACCTAAAATAGTAACCATAAAAACATTGATACCTTGAGTTTGGCAAAAAACGAATTACAATCTCTGTTTCTTCCGACAATATTTTCTTTTATTTTTAATGTGTTCTATTCATTAGGAATCTCTGCCTTTGGATTTGCCTTTCTTTTGCCAACATTTGTGACAGTAGTGACCGTTTTGCTGGAACTGGGATTGAAACAAATCGTCCATGTATATCTTAGCAGTTTTTCCATTATATTTATTTAGTTCCAATTCGAAACATATTATACCATACATTTCTTAGAAAATGTATAAAACGGTCAGGTAATGGGTTACATACATTCGTCCAGCAAAAAAAGGCCTAACTTGAACATTTTTTTATAAAAAATTAAATATTTTATTCAAGGTTTTTATTATTGAAAAGATATATATTTTGGGAAGATTTTGTCAAGTTTTCAAAGGAAAAGTATACAAAATTCGCCTCGATAATTCCTACAGGGAGAGTGGCAATCGACCAAAAATTGCTTTACTGGGCAAACCTCTCACGCTTTGGGGGCTATTCGTGCCAAAGTAGGTGGCTTGGATAACGGAGTCTATATAATTCAAGTAGCTGCATAGGGCAATTAGAGGTATAAATCGCGTAGATAGTTTTCTTGGAGAGTGACAATGGACCAAACCTCGCTTAACTATTCAAACCGGTAACCCATCGACGGCCATAACCTCCTAAACAAATGATTTGGATCAAGTAACCGCTGAAATGCAAGTTAATAAATCTCCTTATTTACCTCTACTAGGGGCGTGGCTTGCACCCATTAGTGCCTAACGAGGTGACTTGGATAACGTAGTCTAACTGGTGCAAGTAGCCGGAGAGATGCAAATTAATTAGAGGAACAATTTGATTAGATAGTCCCACTGTTGGCGTGACAGTCGACCAAAAACTGCTTTGGTGTGCAAATAGTTTAAATTATGCAACACTTTCCTACTGGGTCTCAACCATTAGTGATTTATATTTTCCTACTGTCCACTTGCCTTTGATCTTGCCATCTTAGATGCGTTTGTATATGAGTAAGAAAGTATATCTCAGACAAACTAATTTTCGGTCCAAATTCTAAAAATTAAATTTACAGACTCTCGTATATGTATACATACAAACATATTTATGTGGCTATGCATATGTATTTCGCTTAAAAACTCACTATTTTAGATACATATACCATTCAGGCACTTCTGTCCATTTAGACACTCGGTCAATCCCGTCGTGCGCGAGCAAGTCAATCAGTCATTTATTTATGAGTGGACAAACCACAGCGGCCAGACTAACACCGAAGTCACTCAGTTTTCCAGGCACAAACCAAGCTCATAAATATTCATACATAATATCATACATGCGTACATATATACATATGCACATATTTGTATACATTTTCGGATTGTGCGAGCACATGAGCATCGCGCGCTGAAGCTGTGCGCCCAGTCACTTGTGAACTCACCGAGTTACAACTTCGTTTGATGTGAAGGCGTCGCAGCTTTTAACTTCGAGGCTTCACTATAACTTGTTGCTGTAGTTATTGGCGTTTGGCGTGGAGTTCGGAAAGCCCTGCTTTTGTCTGACGTCAAGGCGAACAATCACATACATATGTATGTGTATGTAAATATGTAGTGGAAAGAGTCGAAAAGTCGGTTTAAAAGTGTAGCGCTTTGTTGTTTGCTTCGAGGTGAAGCTCTAAATTCGACTCTGCAGTGGCTATACGATATCGGCGTTAAACGTTAGTGTGGCAAGTGAGCGAGTGAATCACGCGCTGTTATTGGTTTGGTGTGTGAATTGGCGAAAATAATATTTGAAAGCGCTTTCTTTGTTATTTGCGTGTATGAAGTGCCGTCGCGTCAATGTACGCCTGGCTTTAAATAATTTTTGAGCGAAACAAATAAAGTGACTTAAGTGTTGTGGTAGCGAGAATCGAATTTTTGCCGCAGATTTACAGTGTAAAGTGTTTAAAGTTGCGCAGTGCAGTGTCAAAACGCCAAAATAAGCTTGCAGTATCCTCGTGAAATCTGGAAAGCCACACATATCGTGTCATTACTTTCAAAATGTGGCAAATTACTTGAACACCAAAAGCTCTAAATTCCACAAAAACAAGCAAATAAGCAACAAGTTGTTTAAAACAACAAAGCATACAACATTTATTATATTTTTTTTGCTAAACACAGTTTAGTGTCCAAAGCAACTGTGCGCGCGCTCAAAACCGCTTTTCGCAACTTCGCTCAACTCTCCCATAAAACAGCGCTCAAATCGGCGCATAAACATCACTCGACAACAGCAACAACCGAGCGGTGCCACATAGTGCCACAGTGTGGTGGTTTGGTGCTACAATCTACATTTCGCATTAAATACATACCTGCTTTGTATAGCAGTTTTCCTCATGTAAGTTGTACTCTGTTCGATCACGACCTTTATGCCCATTAGTTTTATAAGTTTTGCTTGTTATTGTTATTGACTTTCATAGAAAATTATATGTAATTATATTGGCTTGCGTATTGATCGCTTTTCACGCTAAACGCATTCATAATGACGTTTTAATAATATTTCCAGTAAAAGCAACACCCAGCAATTTAACGAGAAGCCCGAGAGAATGACTTGATTCGCATTATTTAATAGTATTTTGTAAAGCGTTTTTACATAATCTGTGATTATAAGTAATCAAACATTAGGTGAATGAAATTTTTCGTATTAACTATGAAAAAAGTAAGAAGGATCTSAATTCTGACAGAACCGGTTAATTAGAACTCCTTGTGATCCGTTCCAACGATAGTCGGGTCTAAGTAACCAGAACGAACGCGGATTTTTATGCAGTCAAGTAATGTCAGCTCGGCACCATTCATCAAAGTTAATTCATGAATGTTTGGTGCCGCTACAACAACAACAACCGCTTGTAATTTTTAAAAAGTAAAGCAGTGTGTAGTGGTTACCACTATACATTCTTTATATTACTATATCTTTGACAAAAAATATTGTTTTGTCGAATTTTGTCAGTGTGTTCAGTAGGGTTTGACATTTCATTATGTCACGTCTCACTTRGGTATAATGCACGGAAATTATCCATGATAATTACGCAAATTCACGTTCGCCGGAAAATCCTTAAATTCGAAAAATCAACTTCGCAGATCAGGCGCATTTCTGGCTTAATGGTTGCGGCAATAAACCAAACTGCCACTATTGGAGTAAGGCAAGTCTTCGTGTGGTTAAGGAAACGCAATTGGATTCCAATAATTGAGCGTTTGATGAGGTTTGTGGCATGGCGGCATTATCATGCCTTATTTCCTATAAAATGAGGCATGACCGACTTATTTACCCGGAGTTTGATGAAATTGACGCGAACATGTTCTCTWTTTCCAGTAATACATTACATCACTTTATGTTTCACGTCAAAAAATGGRCAAGTTGCGTGCAAAGTTTGTTGACTCGCAGCCAAGATGATGCAACTTAAGGCCTTTTTCCATCTATGTCGTCCCCCTCAAAACAATCCCCTTTGGCCCAAATACACCTATGCCAACGGGTTTTCCAAACCTTTCGACAGTTTTT
>NW_017537046.1:1513497-1515422 GCF_001853355.1 Bactrocera latifrons
GAAAACCAAATATGGGTGAAATCGGCTCACAACCACGCCTGAAATCTCGATTATCACTTTATCATGCGAGAGTATAAAATGTTCGGTGACACCCGAACTTAGCCCTTCACGAAGGTTTTAAAATTTTTGAGTTTATAAAGAATCTTACATGATTCATAGATACATATTAACAAACAAACACGTAAATATCGACGTCAACATGAAATTTGACTCAGCTSTAGACGGAAGCATATATTTTATTAAAAATTTCGAAAAAAACATTTTTTTTAAATATGTTTTATTTGCAATCTCTTTAAAAAATAATAAGCAATGAGATAACAAAATAAATAAAAATATATACAAATTAATGTATGTACATATATATACACACCACACATGTCTTTAAACATATATATACACACCACACATGTCTTTAAACATATATTTGTATATTTGCAGCCACAATCACAAGGCATTAACCTAGTCCACACTCCACTGATTTTATTTATAAATCCCAAAGTATTGCTGTGCGATTAAAACTAACGCCAACTAACACACCCACATTTATATTAATTGGTACATATAAAAACTTTTTACTTGTGTTAAATTATTTCAAAAATGTGACCATCAAAAATTCCGTTAGTCATGCAGTAATCGACTGCTTCATAATGACCGGGTTAGTGGTAGTTACATTGTTCGTGCACCGACTGTGTTCAACTCATTASACGGTTAAGTAAATATGGCCGGGCTTGCTTCTTCTATTAACAATGGGTAGACGAGGGTTACGCCTCTATATGATTTGGCTGAATTCTAAAATATTGACAAGTGTAAGCTTTATGCAAATATTTTATAAATATACAAAGTTACCTAGCATACATATATGTACATACATATGTAAATATTATATATATGACACCATTGACTCTTGATCTTTGCGCTAATTTGTTCATGAACCCGTGGCACGTGTCATTTCGTCTTTTTCTGTGTTTACCTTGAATCATAAATAAATCATCTCTTTAGTGGCTTTGCGAGCTTGAAAATTTATAAATATATAAATTAAGCTGTAGAGTTTACCAAGTAAATGTGGTTCCGAAGTAGTTCAGTGGGTACTAGTCCATTTTTAGTAGTACATACATATATAAAAGTTCAGGTTGTCTTATTGCATATAACATTTTGTTATATCTATTGCAAACTAGTTACCGACTRGACCGAAAAAAATAGTGTTTAATATAGTGTTATTGCAAATTACATATTATTATAACTATGAGAAACTAGTTACCAAGTAGTCCGATAAAATATAGTTTGACCGAGACGTTTAATTTTGTTATGTACAATAATTACGTTAACAAAGTTCCAGCTATATTATTGCATATGACACATTATTATAACTATTTGAAACTAGTTACTAAMTAAGGGCACAATAGACSTAAGKTCGCAGTGCWTTCCTCAATTATTTATYTACTAACWMGTCCAAAAAATATACTTTTRTTTATTACGTACAATAATTACGAATTACAAAGTTCTTGTACTCATATTGTATATTACATATTATTATGACTATTAGGAACTAGTTACCAAGTAGTCCAAAAATGGTTTCATTTGACGAAGACGTTTAGTTATTTACGTMAAATAAATACGGAAAAAAGTTTCAGTAATAGTACTACATATTACATATTATTGTGACTATTAGAAACATAATATTACATACTATTAYATATATTATAAACTAATTTCCTACTAGTCCGAAAAAATATAGTTTCATTTTAGGTATAAGAATTACAGTAATAACGAAAATTTTAGAAATTTATTATAAAAAATATTTATATAATTCAAAAGGGCTAGAAACTAGTCTGAACTGCACTAGTTCCAATTTTGAAAAACATGTTTAAATTTCAAGTTTAGTTTTGAAAACGAATTTAATAATATTTTTTAGCGATTTTTTATAG
>NW_017537046.1:1516492-1518557 GCF_001853355.1 Bactrocera latifrons
TTAACGAACCTTACCCAACCCAGCTCGATGTTGAATGCGTTTAAATTCTAAAAAGAACGATTTTAAAAGTTTCTGAGACTTAAATTGCGTCTCAATTGAGATAGTTTTAATGAAATTGTACTCTAAAGCATACCTTATGTAGGTTGTTTATCGAAAAAATGATCTCCTGATATACTGTCTCTTATACACATCTAATTAAAAATGAAATTGGAGTAAATTTTTTACAGAAAAAAAAAATAAAAAATTTGATTGGAGTAAAACAAGCAATTTAGAGTTTCTTGCTACTCCCATATGTTCCTATGTATATATCCATGACTATCTAATATTTCTCATTACAAAAACAAAAAAATCACCGCACACCTCATTTATAAAAACGCCATTGTCACTGGGCGCGTCGCTGTTTCRGTGCAAAAGTTGGCAAAACAAATTCAAGACTCTCTAATAAGAATAACAAAGTTCATCGTTTTTGTCGCATACTAAGATATCGCAATGTCAATATTTACTGATAGCGTTGCCAGTTTTTTGGGTGCGTTATTTTCCCCCACCTACACACACTCTTTCCATATTTATATATATATATGTATGTATWTRCTTRATTGCTTTTATTATATGTAGCTTGCTGATATGAGACKTTATGACTTCACCTGTCTTAAAAATTTTTCGCTAATATCTTTCTAACATGTTTAGGTGATTTWTTCAGTAGACGACGTGCTTTGATTTTCGAACAACAGATTTTCCAACAAAATAACCTTAAACTTGCCTTGCAGAGTCGAGATTTTATTGCTTTTTTTTTAAATATTCTATTATTATTTAATTAAACCGTTGCCGCGTAAATATATATACATATATAAAATGTCGCTTCGCACTACTGGCTGTCGCGTCATACCCTACACTCACCTTGCTAACCGTTTCTTTTGAATTTTGATTACTTTGCGCACGCTATTTTTCAATTTTCGCTCTTCGTTTACGTCACATTCTTCTTTTATTTCTATGCTGTCTTCAAACACTCCCTCACCATTTCCGTTTTCTACGCTAAGCAGCTGCTCAGTCAGTTAGTGAGCTTTAGTTATAATTACACTCACGAAAAGAGAAAAAGTTATAAAAAAACCGTTGCAAAGAAATGCAAACTAACGAAAGAAGAAGGCAAGAAAACGGTAATAAGAATAAAATAGTACAAAAGTCTAAGTTCATTCGGTTGCGAGTGAGTGGTTTAAARCCATGACTTATTGAAGTAGAGTACTAAAAGAAACCAGGTTTCAGCAACAAAAAAAGTATATCTAAACTTTTGCAGTACCGCAGGTGGCGCTGAGCGCAATATGCTTGGAAGCATAACTTTTGTTAATATATTGGGTTCATGTGCGTTGCATATTTTACCGATACGAGAAATATCCTATAGATCCAACATTAGTATTGATATTCTATTTGGAAACTATTTAGATTTTTTAAAATTATTATTTTAAGTCTTCATAAAGGCTATCTTTCGCAATGGACATCCCCAATATGGCTTAATTATTCATTGACTTATCAAGGTATAATATCAAGCTACTTCCATATTTAACTCGTTTGAATGTGTGTCCATATCGGAATAATCGGAAACTAAAAAGCTGTCGAGCTTAGAAATAGCAACCTTACCCAAATCACACGATGTTGAGAACCAATAGGTGTTCGCTTGCCGTCGTGCACTCTGGCGCTGGATCGTGCGACCTCAGCAAGCGTTGTCAGCAGCCAGCAATTGTGGGTTTGCGAAAGCCTGCTGGCCCAGAGTGGAACGAAAAAGGTGCATGGAACTACTAGCTCTTAACAAGGTTCACATGATCACAATAATGGATGTCCCAACTGAAGACTGACCCATTGGCATTCATGCGGTGAGACTGAAAGGATTTTAGAGGACGCAACTTTTCAAAGTTGTGGGGAGGAAGATGAGGAAACGTCTAGAAACTTTCTACTGCACTTTTAAGCTTTCGCCAGACTAATGCTGAATCATCTTGGTTGTCATACTTACTAAGAACCCGGCGACTTCTTTGGAGTTGATATTGGTCAGCTCAATTAATTTGTGACTGGCTCT
>NW_017537046.1:1519187-1522227 GCF_001853355.1 Bactrocera latifrons
GCCAAGACACCTATCGAAACAGCCAGCGAAATACCTACCGCCTTCGTGTGTTGGGTACAAGTAACGAAAGTCTAAATATAAATATGAAACYAGAATCGGTAAAGAAGCTATCAACGCACACACACACATACAGAAGACAAGAATAATGGCTTCAGACACACAAGACAAAGTGTAGTTAGAAGCATAACAGTACCAACGTMAATGAAACCAGGCAAACAGCTGAGCAAAAGAAAAAAAAAGCAACGGCAAAAACACGTAAATTAGCTAACTCAAAAACCGTTAGTTTGTGGCGAGCAGTTTATATTTATTTAAATTTTTTCTAACTAAAATATACATACATATGTATATTTATAAGTACATATGTATGTATATATATACTTACATATGTTTTTTTCTTTTTCTTTTTTTCTTTTGATATTTACGACTTGATTGCCACCCCCTGCATTTATTATAATTTTTTAATTATATTGTTTTTTTACTGAATATTGCTTTTCGGCTTTCCTATTTGCTGTAAGCCACTCGTTGTTGTCGTTTTTTGATATCAGTTCTCTAATTGTTGTTATATTGTTGTTGTCATACACTCTGTTGCTATCGCTATATGTATGTGCCCAAATATACTCGTTGTATAGTTGCTCGCTTTATCAACTCGCTGTGCAAACACCGGCACTGAAGCTACAAMAACRACAACGCCACCACCGMCGCGCCAAYACCGCACCGACCTTCACCTCGCATGCCCTCGGGTGCTGCTCCACTTTGCGCAACACTCGYCGTTTGCCATTTTTTCGAGTTGGCCGTTTTCATTTCATTAACATACATACATACAAACAAATGTTGGAGCACTACGCCGCTTCGCCAACGCCAGCCAACTTCGTGTGGCTGCGTATTGTTGACTCGCCAACTCGCTTTTAACCGTTTTTAAGCGTTTAGTTAATATTACTAACCAAAGTGACGTTGACGTGTGTGGTTCGTGTGCTCAGCAGTGGCATACAAGTGGCAGGTGGTAGGCCAGTTAGTCARTGTTTCGGTGTATTTGGTCAAAACAACAATTTCTGCAAGTCAAAGTGTGTGTGTAAATTGTAGTACAACGTGTTGTTRTTATTGTTGCTTTAGAGTAATAAATAAAGCAGTGAATAGTGTATGTTCGCACGMAGAACGAGAGGTGAGTGTGAGCACGTCGGTGGYGAGAGAGCGAKGGAGCGCGCTCTCACTCACTCACGGCCACGCGCAGTCGGTGCAACGGGGCGGATGTGTAACCAAATACTATAATTTAGTAATAACAATTACGCGTTGGCGTTTATATCAGGCAACGGCGGGCGTGTAAAGTGTCAACGCTTGGGTACGTGTGGTATGCCTKCGTTCTGCGCTCCACCTAGAGTCGGTCGGTGAACTGTGTGCTGGTAAAACAAAGTGTGCGGCTGCACTCGCGCGCCTACCAGTTTGTGTCCAAACGAAAATTAAAAAAAAAATAAATAAAATTAAAAAAAAAAACCATTTGTTTGTCAACCTTCAAAGTGGGCTAATGCCTGCTTACGCTAGAGCGCTCGAGTGCTCGAGTTTCGGGCCAATGTGAAGGCCCACAAACATAAATTGTAGTTGTGTTGGCTTTTCACAAGTATTTTTTTTTTCTTTTTTTTTCTTTTTTTTTTTGTGTTATAATCAGTGTTTTTTACCAACTCATCATGTTGAGCTCCTCATTTGTGCCACGAATGTGCCGGTGTGCCGTGTAGAAAAAGACATTTCGCAGTCTAAGCAAGTAGCGGCTGCTCAAATAAAAGAAAGTTGTTGGCCGCAAGAAAGGCAAAATGTACGAAGCAGCAAACAGTTGTGTGAAATCATAAAAATAAGCAATATTAGCGCGAATTGCGGCGTAGAAAGTGCAAAAAAAATGTGTTTAATGCAAACGCTCCCAAAGAAATGCGAAATGAGGAAGAAATCAAAGCTACAAGGGAAACAAGTAAAATATTGATTACATTAACATTTTTGAACAAAATAAACAATATAGAAATGGCAAACAAAGGAAAGCAAATAATATGCACAAAATGCCGCAGACAAGAGAAGTGTATGCACCTAACTGGAAATATGGAAATAATAAGCAGACTTAAATGAATATGCATAAATAATCGGGAGCCACAAAGCAATACAACTTAAGTCGTGCTACTAATTAGCTGTTTAATGCCAAAAATGTGTGATGTATGGGTTGTTTTTGTTGCTTTTAAAAAAAAATTGCTCTTAAGCGTTGTCAAATTCTAAACAGCTGAGATCACAAACGTGTTTTGGTCACAAAATTACGCAAAATTAAATGGATTTCTCAAAATTACGCAGAATCGTGTTGGGCTGTTTTGTCTTACAGGCACAGTTTTGCGTGTGTATATGGCTTAATGTTGCAAAACAAGAAACCAAAGTTTATGRTGACATGTTTTAAGCGAAAATAATTGAAACAAAGTGAGCGCTGGCACGTTTATTACGCTAAAATCTGTCAGCAGCTGTAAACATTGAATTTAAAAAATGAAAAAAAAAATACTAATTAAAAAAAACTGGCTGCAAAATGAGACGTGAAAAATGGGTTTACAACAGCTGCTGTGCTGATTTTAGAATTTTCGGATTATTGCATACATAAAGGGTGTTGCACTTGGGATGAAAATATTAAAATATTTGTGTTTGTTTCACTTTGGCGTGTTAATTTTGAAAAGCTTAAAAAATTTTTTTTAGTACCTAGAAGGGTGTTCCACTTGGAGCATGCAGTGTTATTTTTGAACAGTTTTAAAAAGTTGTTTTGGTATCAAAAAGGGTTTTCCACTGTTATTGTTATTTTTGAAAATCTAAATTTTTTTTTTGTAAAAAAAGGGTGTTTCAATTTTGAAAGAGGGCGTGTTATTTTTGAAAATCTTAAAATAATTAATTTTTTAGTACCAAAAGKGTGTTCACTTAGCGCATTTCGTACTATTTTTGAAAAAAYTCAAATATTTTTGTTTAGTATCAAACAGGGTGTTACACTTGGCGCATGCTATGTTATWTTTCAAAAGCTTTAAATATTTTTCTG
>NW_017537046.1:1523625-1531577 GCF_001853355.1 Bactrocera latifrons
TATTTTTATAAATATTCGTCACTATCGCATCTTCGCTCATGCCACTTTATTAATTACGTTTTTTGTGGGAAATCACCGTTGTTCAAATAATCGCTTTAAACAAGAATGGAAAAGCGTCACCAACAGTCATTTGGTCATATATTACAGCAGTATTGAAACAATAAGTGGAAAAGTGTACGGTTATTTACTGACAAGTACGCATACAAATTGCAAACCAGTTACATTAAATTAGAGGTTGAGTCACTGGAAGTTAGTCAGCGCTTTGTGGGCCGCATGCAGAATTTACATATGGTCAGAAGTAGTTGAAGGCAAAGCGAATACAGGGTGTGGCAAAATATATAAAAGAATATTTGCGAAAATCTTGAAAAAAATATAGGAACTAGTATCTCTATAGTTTAAAAAAATAATAAGTAAAGCCAATACAGGGTGTGGCAAAAAGTAAATAAATTTTTTTTGAGAATTTAAGACAAAATTTTTGGAAGCTCCATATCTGTAATCAAAAAATAATAATAAGCAAAGTTAATACAGGGTGTCACAATATGTAAATAAAAATATTTTTGAAAATGTAAAAAAAAATTTTAGTTTTATACCTATAGTTTAACAAAAATAATATTTATTAAAAGCAAATATTATATAAAAAAAATCACTCCTTACTACTATATTGTGGTCTCTCCATGAAATAAACGACATTAATTTGACATTTCTAGTGAAATATTTTTAAAATATTGTGCACACTGACAAATTCTGAAAATATTGCCAACATATATTCGCCGATAACTTATTTTATTAAAGTCTCAAACCTAGTATTGCCTACATTTAGGCTCCGCTTCCTTATTTTACTACAGTTTCAAACCTAGTATTGCCTATATTTAAGCGCCGCTTCTTTATTTCAGTGAAGTCTGAAGGCATATCATTTAAATCATGTATAAACAGTATTATAAATAATTCCKGGGTTTTAACTCGAACTTATTGAATAAGCACATAATATGTTTAGTATCAGCATTCTTATCCACTTGAGAACTTTMGCACAGTGTGATGTGTCAGAAAAAGTAGAAAAAGTTAAAAAAAAAAGATATTCCCAATCGCTACGTGTCTCGACCGCTCCACCGCAATTTGCTGTAGTCTTATCARCGACTCTTAATTTTAAGAGATTCGCTTATTTGCGCAGCTAATATATAATATAAGCAAAGACAACTTATCAGACATGACATTGCAGACACGAGCAAAACATCTACAGCTACTTAACGAGGCTTTTTGTAATACAAGTAAACTAATATCGCTAAGAATAACTCAAGAATGTGACAGCTTTACCTAACTAGCTGCTTAATTAAAAGCAAAAATATGCTATCTTTTAGTTTTCAATTTAAAGTTATCTAAAATATTCAATTAAAAGCACTAAAGTTTTGGTTTGAGTGTAAGGGGAACTGAATTTGCAAGTGTTTCCCTGAATTGCAGAGAAGTACAATTGTCTCTTGGTTGTTGTTATCACTTAAACTTATAGGTTGTGTGAAATACTTTTAAATACATAATATTTTATTTGCATTATATAATCAGCTCCACTGTTGGTTTATGCAACGTTTCCATTTTTATGTAGTTAATTGCAACTATTAATGGGCCTTTTACTGTAGCGTTTGTTAAAGAGACGCAATACTTCAAAGTTAACGCTAATTTAGTACAATAATGGCATACATTGTCTTATTTATATAMAAGATATGGTTATGTATAAAAGCTATTCACACTGTAGATATGAAAAAAGTCCCTGAAGTAAGTTGGCAAATCTTAGTCGTTGGCATTCGTCGATAGGTATAATATAATTGTTGACTGATAAACAGCTTTTTAAGATTATTTTCACGTGCTGACTGGTCTATAAAGGGTTTTTATGTCAGGTGATGATTGAATTAATACGACTTTTAATAWTAATAACAGGTTATTTAAAAAGGCCCCATTCTAACATAGTAAAACGTTGTTTTTTTTAGCATAGTTCTTTTTCTTATTCAACATAGTTCCCTTCAAGTGTATACACTGATTAAAGCGACCCACAAACTTTTCTATACTATTTTTGTAATATGATTGCTCCTTTGATTCCAAATAGGCCTCAGTTTCGCCAAACACCTCTTCATTTGACGAAAATTTCTTCCCAGCCAGCGTTCTTTTGAGATTGGAGAATAATAGATAGTCGCTGGTGACTAGATCTGAAGAATGCGCTGAATCCGGAAGATATCCGAAACCCAATTTATCTATTTTYGCCATCATTTTCATTGACTTGTGGCAAGCGGCGTTATCTTGGTGAAAAGGCACTTTCTTTTTGTTTAAGTGGGGTCGTTTTTCGGCGGGTTTGTCCTACAAACGGTCCAATAACGCCGTGCAATAGTTGCTGTTGATGGKGCTTTCATTTTCCAAAGTTAGCCATACCTTTCCAAAATGCGGACGCCATAGCCTAGTCAGCCAACTTTTGCGCTTTCCCTGGCTTTGAAACTGGTTCATCGTGTGCAGTCCAATAGGATGACTGTCAATCGGCCTTCGGAGTGAAATAAAGGAGCCGTGTTTCATCTTTGACTGTTGAATTTTCTGTCTCAGTGTCGGGGAAACTCGTCATCAAGCAAAGTTTGGGYTTACACTGCAATTTTTCTCATTAAAAAGCAATTTTGTTTCCAAACGCGAAATTCTTTTTCATCAATTTTTTCACAATAACAAAAGTTGYCTATCTCAAAATGATATAATTCACAACCTTATGATCCAGCACCTGCCAAGTTTATATATACGCCTTTTGAAAGGCTAACTAGCAATCATATGGTTTTTATTCTAGTACCGCTATTTATGTAGCAGGGGTACCTGTAAGTGCCTTTTTAGCTCAAACTTCACATAGATATGTTAATTACATTTACGATGACATTGTGTTTATTAAATATTTTGTCGTTAACTAACACTGCTTACTAGTTACCGTTGCACAGTAGTCACTTGTGAAATCTCGTGGCAGTTTCTCACTTTTAATTTAAATATTTTACGGAAATCCCCATAAAGCCAATGACTTATTTTATTACATCAGCGTTTGTAAATTGTCTTTCAAGAACAACTGATTCATCTTCATTAATTAATGCGCTCAGTAAAGCGATCAATGGCAGATAACAGCTGTTAATTTACAGCGTCTAAGCTCTGTCGACGTTTAAGCTCTGTCCTACGCTCTCTCTACGAACGCTACGCTTTGTGGCTTTAGCTAATCTTCCGTAGTTTACGAGTCTTGAGTGTGGRTGTTCTATTATTGAGTAAAAAATCTTAGTAGAGCGCTTAATGTGGTTTATGTTATTAAACAAAAAATAAATGTTTTAATGTCATCAACTCATGGTTTTATAATATGTAATATAAGTTAGTAAAAAACTCATGAAATGTTGCTATGAACTTGACTTCTAGTAATTAATTTTTTTTTGTGACTTTTTGTTTGYGCTTCCGTTTTATTTTTATCGCTTCATGGTTTCTCATGCTATTTTATTATAAACAACTTTGACAAGTAGGTTTTAAAATTTCAAAAATGTCTGCCAGTGYTTTGTTTATTATTATTATTTGTCATTAATGTTTTAAATGTTTGTGTTAAGTAAACTCTCTAAACTTATCGTAAATTCTTCAAAAGTTCCTTTTATATTTCTTTTTTTTAATTTTTTTTTTGTATTTTTTAAGATATTTTTTACAGCATTATATCTGTCTCTTATACACATCTAGATGTGTATAAGAGACAGGTATATATGTATATATTTTTCTTTTTTTTTTTTTTTTTTATTTTTTTATTTATCCACTGAATTAAAATGGATCCACATTGATTGACAGGATTATAACCATAAATATTTCAAAGGCTCTTACTTATATGATTGTTTGATTGTWATTTTGTTTCTGATTATCGAACACGATATAAGCAATAAAAACGCCGTTTCGTCTTGTTTGTGCAATCCTACAATGATTACTTATCAGTAAACAAGTATATAAGCTTTATCAGTCAGTTCGCCTCACAGACGACTAATGAATGCTTAGAAGTACTAACTGGGGGCTATTGTTAACCAAGTGATAAGTGCTATTTTTAATTAAAAATTTGTCATCGAAACTTATGAGAGACGTGCTATGAACTTGAACTTACTGCTGAAAGCAAAAATCCAAAGTTAGTGCGCGTAGAAATCAGGGTTGTTTTGGTGCTTTACAGATCCTCTTCTTAGCTAAACTCGTCTCATATGTTTTGACCWATATATTTGGGCTTTTTCGAGCAATAAGGAGTTTTGTAATCGAATTTTTATTGATTCTTAATAGCGTTTGTTCGAAAATAACTTTTACCAGATTTAATTTTATTTGTTGTGCTGGCGAACTTCAAGAATTTCCGTTTCTTGGCACCTTCTATGTGGCTTATTGCATCAAGAACCGATAAAGTTGCAATGTGGTTGATTTTTTTTTCAATTTATGATTATTTTTGTGAACTTATATGCGTCTTAAAAATAACTTTGGACACTTTGCTCGATATCTACTGGGCTATTGTGACTAAGTGATTAATTAAACCTGGTGGTTTTAACTGCTTTTTAACGTGATAAGGTTCTATAAAGCTTAATACGAAAAAAAAAAAAATTTCGTTGGATATGCTGTATACTCTGCTAATATCGAGGTCATATTATACTTTGGTGTGCAAAATCACTATAAAAATTCAAGTCAAGTAGCTTCTAAAAGAAAATAGTTTTAATTGCGAGTAAGCTTTCCTCTAGCCAGAGCTTGCTTGACTTGAAATGCTTCAGTTCTAATGAAATATTCACGTTGCAGTCACAATTCCGACTCGGATTATTATTTTGTAGAATTTTTATAAAACGTAAAATAAGTTTGAATATTTGATTTGTTTCGTCTCATCCAATGAGGACTACCTACCTACCTCTTCATGCTTTCGAATAGATGAAATCATCAAATCAGTTTATCAAGTTTCACAACTATAATCAATTCAAACGCATACATTTCTGTTTTGGCCTAAGCAGAACACAACTAATTGAAGCTAAAATTGACGCAATCGATTAGCACATACTATCTATATTGATTAGGGACACCCACAGTGTGATTGCAACTGTTGGCGAAAATATATTAAATCGCTAGTCATTTGCAGCTACTGACAACAGAGATTCTAATAATCTTAATAAAATAAAAAAATAATAATAAAATAAATAAGTAAAAATTGATAAAAATGTTGACTAAGTAAACAATGATATAAGTAATATTAGCAGATATAAAAAAGCGAGGAAAGTGGTTTTTCCAAAACGCAGGGTTTTATCATAAATTGTGTAAATATTGGGTAGTCGAAAAAGTCTTTTCGTATTTCTAATCAAACTGTCAATGTCCCCGAAATTAATAGTTTGGTTAAATAAAGCTCACCTTTCCAGCACTATGACACAATGTCATTGGTAGCACTGGAGATATACGACTCACGACATCTATTAGCAAAATACGAAAATACTTTTCCGACTACCAATATTTTAACGGTAGATGTTGAGTTGAGTCCCAACGTATTCATTGAACTTTTAACTTTAACTTTATCAAAAAAAATTGCGTAGAATTCATACAGTTCGTGGTACCGTCTTCTTCGGTATTCATCGCTCAAGCGGATGGCTTCAAAGATCTTGCGAAGAACAGTTCTGTCAAATGCTCTAAGTGCTTTTTCATGTCGGGATGCCGTCGTTCTTGTTTCTGCTACGCATAATAGGAGGGGATTAATATAAAGTGTAATTTTTATTCGCTGAGAGAGGGACCTGCTTCTCTATTGCCTTCCGATGTCAAAGTAGCACCTGTTGATAAGAGTTAARCTRCGCTTCACTTCCTTCACTTTTTCAYCACAAAGMCAACCTCYTTCGCTTCGTTTTCTAAGCTGAAAAAGGCTGCGCTGCTGATGTCAATAACAGAATAGACTATAGTAAGCCATTGCAGTACCTAATCCAGCATTATATTAAAAAAGATGCACGAGCAAATGTCACCCTGTTTAAAACCTCGTATGACATTGAATGGCTCCAAGAGCTCCTTCCCGATTTCGACAGAGCTGATGGTTGTGTTCTGCAGTACCAAATTTAAATTTGGATTTGTGTAGTAGGTCACRATCTGGTCTATGATGGATTTTCCAAGTCTAAATTCACAGTTATAAAGTTYGTTTACAGTGGGCTTAAGTCTTTCGCACAATACTTTCGATAGAACCTTATATACAATGTTTTGAATCGAAGGGTAAAGATCGACTGAAAATGGGTTCCACGAAGCRGAAATTTCMGTTTGAGGAACTAGAAAAWATTCACACGGAGCCAACTCCGGGGAATATGGTAGTTGATCGATGTTATGCATTGCGTTTTTGGCTTTAAATTCGGACACAATTGTGGTTCGATGCGATGGTGTATTATAGAACTTTATATGCACTATTTAGATGKCTGATCTTGCGATCCGCGCAGACGGCGAGATCTCTCTTTTTGTGAATAGAACAGAGTCCACTGATATTCCAATCACTGGGCGCCACCAACTTTTAACAGTTCAACCGATAAGCCTTCGGGTTCGTGGGGCTTTGTTGTTCTTAAGCTGACTTAGAGTTTTTTTCATCTCGGCGATTGGCGGAACGACAATGTTGTAGCGGTAGTTTGTTGGTGCTTCCTCAACACTGTTTTCGCCATTTAACAGTTTCGAGAATCTTTCCCTCTTCTCCTTGAAAACATTTGTTCCCAGCTTTTGCTAGACTGAGATTGATATATCTCGATTAACTAACTGCCTTGATACATTTTTGGTAAGCTTAAAACAATTCGTTAATGGGTGAGAATCTGATGATCTATCTTTTAGGAGTTTTTGGCTGACACAAAGAACGGATTTCTGTTCGAGGGAGTTTCGTCGACTTTGGATTAACCTCACGATCTAACCTGACTTTTTTAATATATAGGGYTGTTCCTTAAATTATTTTCTTTTAGAAATAAAATTAGTTTATTTCTTGCGCGCTSATTGTATTTTTCTGCGATATGAGCCAAACGGTAAAAATTTGTGTAAAAATGTTGCATGATTATAAGAGGCCAAGGTAGAGGCCCTATAGATACAATACAACTGTACAAGTAAGAAATATAATGACTGATCACAATGTATGTATATGATACGAAGAATAATATATTTTGTAATTAGTGTGTTTCATTTACAGACGTGATTTATTTTCAMAAACACACTCCATCAGAGCTAACGAACTGAAATGCATTTTTGAAGCTCTGTCTCACTATAAAGTGCTGTGCTCTTTCATGTGCTTTGAACTTACGGTAGTAAATTGCGGGTTTTTTGTACATACATATGTATATGTAAATGATATATTTATAAATATATTTTTTTTTTTCTTTGTAAAACCGTGAGACTTGTTTTTTCGTTGCCTCAAATATTATTTTTTTATGTCCCCAAAATATAAAATGAGCTAAAAATTACCAGCTGGCGCTTGCCTCACCAAGAATACATATGTGCTAGAAGTGGCTGATAATTATTTTTTATAGCTCTCTGTCAACATGTGACTTAACGAGTACATACTTGATTTCATACTAAAACAAGCGGTACATACATTGTTCTTAGGCTACTGTGCTGCTTTTGTAATTTCCTCACTCTGTAAGTGTCACATGTGAAATGAAGGCCACTTTTTATTTCTTGAAAATTTTTGATTGTAGGTCTACACGTGTGTTTGTATGTGTCTTGTATATTTTTTATCGCTCTAATGTTGTTGTAAAACTATTATTACAGAATAAATTTCGTTGAATTCATGTTCAATGATTTTTAAACGCAATTTGCGCAAACCAATTGCCAGAAGCTATATTCTACCTTTGTAAGCAGATACACACGTATGTATGTGCCCACATACACTCACTCATATTTGTATGTATATGCAGCTGTTGTTTATGCGCTCATAAAAGTTGATATTCATGTCTGCTTTCCGTCTGTTGTGGGCTTTT
>NW_017537046.1:1532792-1551961 GCF_001853355.1 Bactrocera latifrons
CTTCGGCTGTATCGCAGCAGTTTGCACCCTACACAGTTGCATTTATTGTAGCATATGGTAAAAGTGAATATAATGATTTTAACTTGATTTTTATTCTTCAGTTTGTATGRCAGCTATATGCTATAGTGAACGGATCTAAATAATTTCTCCGAAGATAGTAGCTCAGACTTCAAAAATAAGCTGTACTGAATTTCGTTACGTTATCTTGTCAAATTAAAAAGTTTTCCTTATAAGKAGTTCATCTCTACCGATCAGTTTGTATGGCAGCTATATGCTATAGTTAACCGATTTTAAAAATTTCTTGCGAGATTGTAGCTTCGGTTTTAAAAATTATCTATGTTAAATTCTGTCAATATATTTTGTTAAATTAATGTGTTTTCCAARCAAYGACTTSATTTGGATCGATCAGTTTGTATGACAGYTATATGCTATAGTTCTCCGATCCAAAGAATTTCTCTGGAGATAGYAGTACGGGCTTTAAAAATAATCTGTAGCGAATTGTGCTACGATATCTTGTAAAATAMAAAAGTTTTCCATAAAAGGACTTGATTGTGATCGGTCAGTTTGTATGGCAGCTATATGCTAYAGTGGACCGATCTAAAAAATTTCTTCGGATATTATAACCCAGASTTTGGAAATAATCTATGTCAAAYTTGATGAAGATATCCACTCAAATAAAAAAGTGTTCCATACAAAGGCTTAACAGATGGGTCTGGCTACATCATGACCTTATAATRTTTTTAACAAAAAATTTGCTGAATAAAAAAATCATAATATTTAATTATCAAATTCAACTTACTCTTCCACTTCGGTTTTGAAATTCTCCGAACATACAGCGCGCTTAACACACTTGCCATCCACGCCAAAGTCCACGTAATCCTGACCCTGTTTGAGTAGCGGCAAATACTTCAGGAATATMGTTTCACCTTGCGTATTCCGATATGAGCAAACCGGTTCGTTGCCTGCAATTTGGAATGGTATTACTGCCGTTTACTTAACAAACACAACAACAACAACACAAGCAAATATAAAGATGGCGACCATTTAGAAATATCCAGGCGTTCAAGGCTTATATAGACTTGTGTAGCCTACTTACCGGCGTTGACGCCTATGGCCAGCATACCGGCCAACAATAAGAATGCTATGACTAACTTCATGTTTGGAAAACTATATTTTTCGAAAACTGTATGGTCGCAAGTTGCTTGGATCCGCGGTTTCTGCACTATTTGTCCGCCCACGATTGCTTAACACAAATCACTTTCGCTACCGCACTCACACTGATTCCAGGAAACTACGCTAAGCGCTTATTTATATGCAACGTCGTCATTTTGCTGTTTGCGCCGGTTTCCGACAAAGATGAAAAAGCACAGTTGAGATTTCTATGCGAAATATTACGATGCGCGTGATTAGATCAGCCAGCCGATTTAATTTATTTTGAAGTTGAATTTCGCTGCCACARCATAATAGTTGGGGCATAGAGAGCTCTACATTCTCTTCTTACTTACACACTTACGCACTTACAAACACATATCTGTGTATCCACTAAATGCTCGTCGGCTCACGTTTGTTCGTGCTTTCAGTATTAACTAGTTCCGTTATAGCGTTCAACTAGCTTTGTGGTGATTAAGCTTTCAACTTTACTATTTGCAAGATGCGCCGTGCTAGATTGTTTTCTTTTTATTCTTCTCGTGGGAAGCGTCGTTTCGAAAAAGTTGGTTGCACTGTGAAAATGSTTTTCAGGGTCAATTGTTTAAATTAAATGGATTATGCGTCCTCATGCTTATTAGTGATGAAAAAATACATTATAATTTGCAAGGTGCACCAAGAAGTAGCGTATTTTATTTCGTTGGGCTCAATCATACAAATTTCGAGACTTTCAGGAGACTGTTATTATTGATGCACGCGAAGTCGGCGCTAGTGTGAACCGACGCCAGACTGAAACGAGCTTTTCAAAGTCCCCCATTCTTTCTACATTGATTCATCATCAGCTGGTCCCCTGTCGTCCTGCACTTGGGCGCTGGATCTATTGGCTTCACGCGAGCTCAGTAAGCGTTCATCAATCATCAGCACTTTTGGGGTTGCGAAAGTCTTGTGGCTATGCAGCGCAAGTCCATGAAATTGCCAGCTCTTAGTAAGGCATAACATGACCGCATTGATAGGTGTCCTAAACTGTCCTACTGGATTTCACGYTGGGGGCCACATATTTTGSASRACGCAACTTCTAGAACATCTAGACACCTTCTCCTGCACTGCCCAGCTTTCGCCAGACTAAWGTTAAAGCATCTTGGTTGCCATACTTACTACGAACCAGGAGACTAGGCTGGAGTTGATATTARCCAGCTCAATTAATTTGTGGCTGTYTCTARACGCTTTGTAAATACACGATGGTCTTTTTGATCCGTACTTAGGAGTTCTGCATCACAACAGGCAAGCGTGTCGAACAGTGCAGGTGGACTTATTCGTAGTCTCACGAATATCAGCCTATTTACCGACCCTAACCTAACCATCGTCAAAAATATGTCCCTCTATTCATAAATTCTTCAGGGCTAAAGTAGGCATAGAATCCAACGGATGCAAGCAAAGAAGCCGAGCGATAAAATGCCAATATCTCAGAAGATAATAACTCTCTAGATTCGCTGTGAAGAGAAACAAAATCATATAACCATAATATCGGTTAGCGTAACTCTACAGAGATAAWTTTTAGTCGAAGAATAGATGATCCTGGTTAGGTACAGGAATTACGTAGGTCAGAAATATCATTTACTTRCTGTATTTGCAAGAATCTACTTAGTCGTAGCTAATAATAGATAAACCGGAGACTAGAGGATTCTCAAAGCAACATATTTAGGTTAAGCAGATACTTATTGTGTATTTCAGACTTTGCTRTGGTCGAAACCGAAAGTTAGACTTACCATTATCTAATAGAATTCTTTACCTACCCAAGCTTATGACAGCTAGCACATTGATACCTTGAGGATTACTCCTTAATTTATTAAAAAAAAAATAATAATAATAGCTTTATAAAATATCTTCATTTACCAACTCTTCTCTCCCGTTTTCTCCCACACAGACGAATTCATCGATCGTGAGACGGGTCTTGCGAATCCTGCGCTCGTCTATGATGAGCTAGACTATCCACATCTCTATTCACAGTTCGACGGCGGTGGCGCTATAACGATGACCAGCAATATCGATTCCACCCAACCACGTGCMTACGTAGTCAACGCTACCGATAGCATTGATGGTGAGAGCAGGGACTACACACCCGAGCTGGCAGAGGAAGATGACGAGGAGAAGGTGACACGCTGCGTGCCTGATTTTCAGTTCTCGCTCGTCGATTCGGAATATGACGAGACGCTGGCGTTTCCCGAYTCCGTGACGATATTGTCGAATGTCGGCGATAAGCCAGTGCTGGTACARCGCAAAGACACCGACGACGATGACGATGAGGAGGAGGGCGCTGGTGCATTTACGGGACAACCTTCGGAGATACCATACAGCTCCATATATGGACCGAGCATGAAATTCAATTCCTTTCAGCGCAAAGTATTCATACCCGGCATGGAGATACAGGTGCGCATAATCGACAACGAACGCAGTGTGACGACGCACTTGTTGAATCCAAATTTGTAAGTTCACTCATTATGTTAATATACTGTCAGTAAAGTGTGTCTCTCTTTTCTGCCGGTGCGTAGGTATACCATCGAACTGACGCATGGACCCTTCACGTGGACCATCAAGCGTCGCTACAAGCATTTCAATTCGCTGCATCAGCAGCTTAGTTTCTTCCGCACCTCACTGAACATTCCATTCCCGATGCGCAGCCACAAGGAGAAGCGTGCCACAATTAAAAAGGCAGCCATACAGATGGCTGATGAGGCGCGTCTGAAGTCCATGCAGATGTCGCAAACCCAGACAACGCTCTGTGAGACGAGTCAGAAAGTGCAAAGTAACGGCAACAGTAATGCCATCAATACCATGGTACTGGCGAGCACCAGCAATAGTCCWCTRTCAAATCTGGGTATAACGGGCAAGCGAAAGAAGAAGGAGAGAAAGCTGCCACGTTTCCCCAATCGACCCGAATCGCTTATAACTGTCGAGTCACTGCCTACGCGTATCAAGCAATTGGAGGAYTATCTGTACAATCTACTGAACATCAGCTTGTATCGAAATCATCACGAAACGGTGAGTCKAAAAGGCTTAAAAGCTTTCGGTTCTTAAAGCTCATGAATCTWATATTACTAAATATAACGTTGCTTTCCAACAGCTTAACTTCGTTGAAGTCTCAAATGTCTCCTTTGTGTCCGACCTCGGCATCAAGGGTAAGGAGGGCGCTATACAAAAGCGTACCGGCTCCACGCGTCCTGGGCAAGCGGGTTGCAATTTCTTCGGTTGTTTTCAGCAGAAGTGCTGTGTGCGCTGCAGCTTCTTTTGTTCGGACGTGCTGTACGGCAAATGGCGTAATCGTTGGTTTTTCGTCAAAGAGACCTGCTTCGGCTACATACGTCCCACCGATGGTGTCATTAGGTACAAACTCCGCAGCTGAATTTTTGAATATCATATGTTATTGATTGTTGATTTTACACTCCAATTTGTAGATCTGTGATATTATTCGATCAGGGTTTCGACGTCTCCACTGGTATCTATCAAACCGGCATGCGTAAGGGTCTGCAGGTGCTCACCAATAATCGTCACATTATACTCAAGTGCTGGACGCGTCGTAAGTGCAAAGAGTGGATGCTATACCTCAAGCAGACCGCAAATAGTTATGCGCGCGACTTTACCTATCCCAACCCGCATATGTCGTATGCGCCGGTGCGTTCTGGTATACAAGCGAGTTGGCATGTCGACGGTTCTACTTATATGGGTGCCATAGCGGATGCGCTTGAAGAGGCAAAAGAGGAGATCTACATCGCTGATTGGTGGTTGAGTCCGGAGATTTATATGAAACGGCCAGCGGTGGATGGCGATTACTGGCGCTTGGATAAGATACTACATCGTAAAGCGGTAAGGAAATTGACTCCATAAAATCTCGATCAAGAAAGTAATTTATCCTTCTCTCTTTATTTCTTTCTTTCTCTCTCTCTCTCTCTCTTTCTCCCTCTCTCTCTCTCTCTCTCTCTCGCTCTCTCGCTCTTCCTGCAATTACAGTCACAGGGCATCAAGGTGTTCGTGCTACTCTACAAAGAGGTCGAAATGGCTTTGGGCATTAATAGTTACTACAGCAAACAGAGGCTTTCACACGAGAATATAAGGGTATATCTCTAACATTCATATAAAGTAAAGTATGACTCACATTTCTTCCGCTTTGTGCACATAGGTGCTCCGACATCCAGATCATGCGCGCGCTGGCGTGTTCTTCTGGGCTCATCATGAAAAGATTGTTGTGGTCGATCAGACTTACGCTTTCATCGGTGGTCTCGATCTCTGTTATGGCCGTTGGGACGACTATCGACATCGTCTGACTGACCTTGGTAGCATATCCACGGCCTCTGCTTCGGGCAGCACACGACGTTTAGGCAGTTTCTTTGCTAAGGACGATGCGGACTCTGCCTTTGGTTCGCAGAAGTCCTCACGTAAATGTGCGAATGTAAATAGCGACCTACAGAAAAGCGAAAAATTAAGCGCAAACATCAAAGAAACCCAATTTGAAGAGGTCGAGCTACGCACACTGGCGCCAGGCGATAAACTTGTGATACCTGAATTGCTTTCACCGCCCACAAGCGAACAGATCGCCATCGAAGGCATGAAATTAAATACACCCGAAATGGAGCGTAAAAATGTTTTGGAGAAAATCACCACGAATGCGATGCGTAAGGGCAAAGACTTGGTGAGTCGAYTAACAATGACCGAACACGAGCGCAGCGSAAGTGATAAATCACCTGATGTGCTGAGAGATCCCAAACAGCTGGTGTTCACCATTGATGAGGTGGAAACTGGWCGCTTGGGTGGTCTAGAGGATCCCACGCCGTTCCAAACGCAAATCCTGAACGATTACTATGGTCAAGCYAAGTATTGGTTCGGCAAGGACTACTCCAACTTCATACTYAAAGACTGGATGAACTTAGATGCGCCGCTCGTCGACATCATAGATCGCTCGACAACACCACGTATGCCTTGGCATGATGTGGGCGTGTGTTTRGTGGGTGCAGCGGCGCGCGATGTGGCGCGTCACTTCATACAACGYTGGAATGCTGTGAAGCTGGAGAAGATGCGTGATAATGCCAACTTTCCATATTTAATGCCAAAGAGTTACAACAACATCAGCCTGAATCCAAATATTACCTTGAAGCGTCAGAATCGTGTTACGTGTCAGCTGCTGCGCAGCGCTTCTTCATGGAGCTGCGGCTTCATCGAGCAGGATTTGGTTGAGCAGAGCATACATGATGCTTACATACAAACAATAACGAAGGCGCAGCATTTCATCTACATTGAAAATCAATTCTTCATCACAATGCARTTGGGCGCGACGGGCGCGTATGGCAATGTGCGCAATCAGATTGGTGAAACGCTGTTCAAGCGTATCGTGCGCGCGCATAAGTGAGTATGAGTGGCGCCGWGAGTTAACACCAAAAACCTAGCCTCAAAATTATTRTTATTATTTTCCTTTTTTTCTTTTTGTTGTGTTTAGAGAGCGTAAGACGTTCCGTGTATTCGTGATCATACCGCTACTGCCTGGCTTTGAGGGCGATGTTGGSGGCAGCACTGGCAATGCGGTGCGCGCCATCACGCATTGGAACTACGCATCGATATCACGGTARTTCAGTAATATTTTCCCGACTTCTAATTACTAATTCTGAAATGTATTGTTACAGCGGTCGCTCKGGCATACTCACACGCCTGCAGGAGGTCGGCATAAAAGATCCCGGTGAATACATCTCCTTCCACAGTCTACGCACAAATTCACAGCTCAACAATAATCCCATCACCGAGCTTATCTATGTTCACTCCAAGCTCTTAATCGCAGACGATCGCGTAGTTATATGTGGCTCGGCAAATATCAACGATCGTTCCATGATCGGCAAACGTGATTCGGAAATTGCAGCGATCATTACCGACGAAGAGTTTGAAGATGGACGCATGAATGGTAAAAAGTATCCGAGCGGCGTGTTCGCTGGACGGCTGCGCAAATTTCTATTTAAAGAGCATTTAGGCTTACTCGATCCAGACGCGGATCGTATGCCAATCGATGTCACGGACCCGGTGATAGATCAGTTTTGGAATGGYATGTGGCGACGTACGGCAACACGCAATACTGAGCTTTACGAAGAGATCTTCAAATGTCTGCCAACGGATAAGGTGAAATCGTATGCAGATYTGCGAAAATATCAGGAGGAACCGCCGCTGTGTAAGTCCGATCCGGAAATGGCTATGAAGCGGGTGGCGAATATACAGGTGAGAGTGACGGATATTTGAAAAATTTATAAGTAATTATATGAATTAAATATGTCTTTTGGAGTATGATGTGTCCTTAGTTTTTTTTCTGCGTACTGAAAGCAATTTTATCTCCATCTAGTTTCTAATTATCAACAAAAGCCTATATCTTATATGTATAAATATGTATAAAACTACTTAATCATTTGTTTTACCATCTATGCAGGGTTTCCTAGTCAACTTGCCATTGGACTTCCTCAACAAAGAGGTGCTAAAACCGCCTGGCACCAGCAAAGAGGGACTCATTCCGACCGCCGTGTGGACGTAGTCTCAGRCCTGCATTTACGCTGTTAAAAACTTGCTACAATGTATTTATTACTACTATTATTATAATTTTAACCATTTTTGTTACAATTACTTCCATTATTATTTTTATTAAGCTAATTTTATTATTGCCACAACTATAATTAAGAAGCGTAAAAAATTGTAAAGTTTAAAGTGCTTTATTAGCATGTAAGTGTAGGGTAAGCTTAGCTTAGYTTAAGTGACTTTATTAGTTTAACGTTTCAATGGACAATAGATCTGCAATTTTAATTTAGACTAGCTTAGCGATTACACCTATTTTTTCGACAGTATTTTAGTTTCGAAGACATTTTACGAACGTCTTCTCCACTGTATACTACTTGTCATAGATTTTAATAAACTATTTTTAATAGAAAATCAAAATAAAATATCTAAGATATGTCAAGAACCTTGCATTTTCGCCTGTAGTTTGTTGATTGGAAAGGGAGCGGAAGGAGCGGCAGGAGCTGTAGGGTACAGGCGGCCACCCATGGTGCTCCCTTGTGGTATCCAAAGCAATTTAGWCCAGCAAATCAGTAGATTTGATAAAATGTCTGATTTTTTCCCACCTCAGCTGAAAAATATCTTTCAAGTTTTAATGTTGAGTGCTGTGGTAAATCCTGAAGGCAAATACTCTGAGCAGCTTCTTGCTCATTCAACGGAACGATGGAAATCGGACCGCAATAGTATATATGTATGTAGCTGCTATAGAAGCTGATCGAGCAAAAGCAACTTCCTTTATGGAAAATTTGTGTATTTGATGAGACTTCTTCACGAAAGTTGGCATGGAAAACAYTCTCGCTTGTGAAGGATATAATAGCTTCCAGGTATCCGAGCACTTTTAACGCTTGTTCTTTCCTTGTATAATACCGTCAATCATGATAGTATTTTATGGCCCTTAAGAATATTGCATAAAGTTCTTCTATGCTAAATGGTTTAAAACGAATCAGCAGCAGAGGAAGCRCCATTTCGCAAGTTGGTTTAAAATCGAATTGAAAGTGAACTTCTGTTCCACAACATTGATTCTAAGTTGTTAAAACTATTCTTGATTCATTTCCGAGTAATGATTGTTTCCTCACGGTTCAAAGAACTCTTTAGAAAGTGGCATAAAGTGGCATATGAAGCTACAATACTGAAAGGGAACTCGCTTTTCGACGGTAACCTACGTTAATACTTCCAATAACAGCAATATCAATACAGCTCGCCGTTGGCCACTTTCTTCTATTCCAGCATCCCGACAAATGCTCAAYTGTTCTGGATTCCTTTCCGGTTAAGAATTGTTCACTCATGGCCCAAAGAACTCTCCCTTTTCGACGGTAATGTATACTTCCAAGAACAACAATATCAAGAATATATCTTTGGTCACTTTCTTCTACTGCTGCATTGTTAGAAATCCTCTTTTTCTTTAATGAAACTATTTTATWCACCAAAATTAAAACTTAAAACAATTCAACAACTTCGTTCATCGGAAATAATTTAAGAAAACAGGGGGATCATCAAAATTAAAATTTAATCCTTAAGCTCACACACAGATGACGCTAAATAATATGCGGAACCCGAAAAACTTGTCAACATTGCCATTTCTACTTTCAATTGAATTTACTCCAAATTCCATTAAACCAAAAAGTAGCATTAATACAGTGCAAAGTAAACATAGAGAACGAAGAGCATAAGTGCTACGCTCAACAAAACAATTGGCAACGAGTAAGCAAAAGCAAAACAAAATTAACACAAAAACAACAGCAAACACACTGAGRYGTGCAAACAAGTATGCGCGGAGAGCGTTACCAACAACAGAGCTTTGCACTAGAAGAAGCAAAAAGYCAAAAGCAAACAAACAACCGGTCAGTAGCGCTCATGCTACCGAAATCGCACGAGAGTACACCGCCAAATGTGAACGAATGCAACGATAACACTCCGACTGACGGCAGCAGAGAGAGTGCAATAGCAGCGCTGCCAGCATTGTAACATTGCAAAAGCGCGGTTGGCTGGGTCAGTTCGTTGTCTCGTTTCGTGTGGTTAGGAGTCGAATTGAATCGAATRGCATTGGTAAGCATCGAACAGAGTGTTTTGTGCGAATTTGTACGGATTAATTCATAGAATAAAGTGTATGTTTGAGCCGAAATTATTTAATTAAACGGTGCATTCAACGAAAACAGAAAGTTTGTGGAAAAAGTGAAGTTGAAGCAACGCAAAATCGTGTAAGAAATTGTGTGCGGGCGTGAAAGCGAAATGAAGTGCAAGTGAATTGGCGAACAGCGAGTGCTGCGAGCAAAGCGAAGTTTGTGGAGCGAGCGGAGGTGGAGTGCGACGAACAAGGTAATGTGTAAGAATTTCGGTAGTTCGCGGTGGCATTTAGTTTAAGATTGTAGTAAGTAGTTGAATATGTTTAGTGCTTTGGTGGCATTCTCAAACGAAGTTAGTGCTTTTGTGTTACGATATGATTGTTTGAGGTGATGCAGGCTTGAAAATTGGTATTGATCAATATTGCGCTGTTTAGTTCAAGCAATAAAAGTTGCTAATAAAATTAATAACAATTAAGAATTTGTGACCAGAAAATGTTCTATGAGTATTTAGACGCTTAGTTTTTAATCAAGTAAACCGCCGAAAAGTTAGATAATTTAATACGTGAGTAACTACAATATAAAATAACACACACACACATGTGGAGAAATGTAAATACATAAATTACTGACCTGCAGCGACGAAAAACTTCTTTGCTGGTATACATAAAAGTTCGCGTGTTACTATCAAAATAAGCATCCTTGTTTTTGTYATTGTGACTTTTGCTCGCTACATGCTGCACATTCTCGCTGTGCTCGGTATACTTGTGGCATGCAGGCAAGTTGTTGTTCTGCTTTGTGTCGTTGCACTACCATGCTTGTAAGTTAAAAAATACCACAACAACAATGCGGATGACATAGGAAGTGAAACGTTAGTACGAAGCTCAGCGCAGGTATAATAAAAAATAAAAAAAAAAACAAATAAGCGAATGCCAATAAGTAAGGCAATGACAGTGAAATGTGTTTGGTTGGCGAGTTAGTTCCTTAACTTCGTATGCAACACGGCAGCAAGCAACCTGCCACAAAGGAAATGCAATAATACAACAATATATGTAAGTGTGTGAGAACAGTAGTTGCTGACAGCAGAACTAAAGTAGCGTAAAACAGCTGAGATGAGACAAAGCGACTTAAGCGAGAAGGCTATTAGAACAAACGAAGCCATAAATAAATATGTATTTCTATGTAAGGATATGTGCGCAGCGAATGCGAAATAGTTAGTGTAGAAAGAGTGATGCAAACTGCCAGTGAATAAGAAACGGCGTATACAGTCAAAGATACCAYGCAAAGGGCTTGCATGCAAATATGTGACTTTGTGGTGTAAAAGGAAGAAATTTGGAAGAATAAGTAAAACAAACAAAAACTCAAGTTACATAATTGACAGGTAGATGGACTTCCGAAATGGTCAAAAAATTTCTATACATGTATATGAGTATGTGCTAATATACATATATTTATGTAAAACTCCGCTCAGCTATAAAGTTAAAATATTTAAACGAGACGCGGCCTTAAGCAATTTGAGGTAATGATCTGACAATTTAGACAAGTTTAAGTGTCATAACGTACAGCCAACTATTGCAGTCCAGTTTATCTAACCTAAACTAGATGATTGGCCGGGCATGACTTCAAAACACGGGTGTGACTTTGAAAAKACTTSCATAACTCAAACTTCTATAACTCGAACTCTCGAATTGGCATAGAAGTCAAATTTCATATGAATTTCCATAACTCGAAATCTCTATCTCGATTTTTTTTGTGAAGTATGGTGAGTCCTGTTACGGAAGTTCTACTCTATGCGCCTAAGTATTGATAAGAATAATGCTCTCAAACCGCAACATAAAATCTGAAAATTATTGAAAGTTCTTCAGAAAAAGTTCCAGAATAAGGAATTTTTTGTATTTTAAAAATAAAACCATTAAAAACTTGAAACTTGAAATAATAACGAGGAAAACTCCAAAACCTTAACTTCGGCTACAGCCTTCAGAGGCACATTTTTTAATTTTTTCGGTATCAATTGGCAGTGTGGAATGCATACCAACCCCCACTGAACCCCATATTCTCAACACACGCGCCTACAAATCACACAAGAACCAAAGCTATTTGTCTTTGGCGCCTAAATAACTTGCGCGCAAATATTTCAAACCATTCTAACTGTTTGGCACTCCAACTAGTAGAAATCATATCGCTTAGATTTGACCGTGCGTCTGTTCAGCTAATCTCCATTCCCTCAAGGTTACTGATGTTCGAGTACATTGTGCAATGACATGTACCCAATTCTCAAGGCGTGCTCTAGAAAGTCAGACCTTTTCGAAAATGCATTCAGCRGTGCATGCCCAGTAATTAGGAAGCCCAAGCTCAGAGAGAATCTGAAATCTATGTTTACTTTAACATACTCAACATCCCAAATGTACTCGTAAGTCACCCAACCGTTACGGCTATTATCCTAACGAATTTGCCGAACCCTTTCATCTATAAGCCYCCTGCCTCCTAGATATCCCTCCCTCTCTACATCGTCTTCAGAGATCCAGTCRTTCTGTAGCAATGTCACACTTAAACCCCTTTTTAACCTAAATGCAACAGTTCGTTATTAGTTATACAATTGAGTTCAACCTCCTGAAAATTTTTATATAATAACATGAGTATAAAATAACCATTAAGTTTAGTTTTAGATCATTTCCTCTTGGTGGTTTATAGCAAAACATGATCCAAGGCTTACTGAGGTTGCTTACTGGTACAATAGGTTTATATAATATTGTATCAACTCGAACCGTAAATCTTTAAGTCAAAGTTTTTCTGCAACGTTCCAGCAATGTGAAAAAAACCTTGCATAATTACTAATACATTCCATATTGAAATCTGAAAACTAAAGAAATGAGAAAAATAAGAAGGCAACACGTACAAAAGCTTGTCTTGAGAATGCTGGCAAAGTAGTAAAGGAGCAACAAAAACAAGAAATATGCAAAAACACCAACAGAACGCGGAGTGCAAAAACCACAAGTCAATCAAAACAAAACAAAACATAAAAAGCAAAAATAAAAACAAGCATCCAAAACTTGCACAGCAGCTTTTTGCCAATGCAGCGCACACAAACACTGATACACACACAAACCCATGTGGATARCAAATATAACAACAAACACGTAGTATTTGCGGATAAAGAAAACACAAGTCGCCAAAGAAACTCACACACAAAGCAAAATGTAAACATAAACTAACGAAATAAAACATGGCAAACACAMGAACACAGAATAAAGACAAACGCAAAGGCAAAGAAAAGCAAAATAAAAAGCATGCAAAAGTCAAGCATAACTAWAGATGTGTGTGTGAGTGTTGTTGTATTGCAAAAAATGGCCATAAAAGCAAGCCTCCAACAAAGTTTGACTCCAGCCAATTCGGCTGAGCGGCCGAGAGCAGGCAAACACAAAGAGCGCACATGGCGCTGGCAAAGAGAGCGCRTCACTAACGCTGCGTTGGCGTTTAAAAATAGCACGCAAATGGCAATGCCTTCTATTTCTGACTTCCTTGTCGGAGAAAAAGGCAAACAAACACAATTATTATTATATTCGCATCGCGCATACAACAAAAGTGTGTGATGAATATGCAATACACATGGCAATAACAACAATGCCAGCAATAGAAGAGACAATAAATAYGCAAGAATCGGTTGCATCACTCGCCGGCAGCAAGCGTAGTGCAGCGCGTYGCTGCGAGTGAACCACGACGACGACGACGCGAATGAGGCGAGCAACGAGACGTATACGTAATATTACATTTGTATTGTGTTTGTAAGTGTGTTTTTGTGTCTTGGCAATCTTCGGTAATAAAAGCACGTGTTGCCTACAAATATTATATTAGTGGTGAGTAAGTTAAGACGAGGGTCAGCATAAGCTAAGAGTGGCGGTGGGAGTCGAAAGAGTAAAATGTGGAAAGAGAGCGAGCACACAAATACACACATGAAGCTACAAACGATGGATGGAAAGCGCTTTGGCGGGCAAGCATGTTTTTTGTGTGGGTTTTCCGCTAAAACTGAGAACCAATATAAACAAGTCTGAATAATAAAATAAAATAAACTCGAAGAAAAAAATGTAAAATACTAATTTGATGTGGTATTAGTTTGACAAATGAAAGCTTGTTTGTTTGTGTGTCTGTGGTAGAAGCGTAAAGGCTATCAGCAAGCAAATCATAGTCATTCACGGGTTAGACAAGCGTTTTGTGGAGCTTGTCATCGAGGGCTTGTCGACGAGTGCCGATTAAATGATTGTGTGCGGAAGGTCTTCCTCGCTTGATATTTATGATATGAGCAGGTGCTTAGCCGATTGCGATAAGAATGACTGCATTATAGTGCACGCGTTGTACTCACCACCCATTGTTATACTCAGAAAGCTTAGCCGGCGGGGTAAATTTCAAGCACATTTGTCACTGGATTACTCCCCTCTATCGTGTTGATAAAATATTGTTTTTTGAGGAGGGGGGAAAAGTTAAAATAAAAACGAGTTTCAGGAAAGCCAACTACCAAGGATTCGCATACTAAGTTTAGATAAGGTGAAGTGAGCGTCGAGGACGAAAAAAGGAATTGGACGCCCAAAAAAGGTTGATACCGACGAAAACCTATAAAATGTAAACAAAATAATTTTGGATAACCGTAAAGTGAAGTTGTTTCAGACAGCAGGCATACCTAAGATATCAACTGAACGTGCACATGATATGATTCACGAATATTTAGGTATGAGAAAGCTGTGTGCAAAGTGGGTGCTGCGTGAGCTCACTTTTGACCAAAGACAATGACGAGTTTATGATTTGGAATAGGGTTTGGAGGTGTTCCAGTGTAATAAAGCAAGTTTTTGTATCGATATGTGACAATGTTCCATCAAAAGTCATCCGAGTGGACTGCACACGATGAACGCGCTCCAMAGCGTGGAAAACATAAGATTCGGGTAGAAATCCTTGAAAAAGGAAGGACCATCTACAGCGACTATTACATAGCGTTACTGGACGGAAGGAARTGCTTTTCCATCAAGATTATGCGCCATGTTTCAAGTCAGTGAAAACGATGCCAAAAATACATATGTATGTATATGAATTGGGCTRCGAACTTTTTCTCGCTAAAAGGAAATGTTCGTGGAATGAAAAAATTATCGACGAAACATGTCGTAATCCAACTGAACCAAAAAAGTCAAARAGTTGACTAAAAATCTGACCTTTGGAACAGAAATGTATTCCAAAACCCATATACAATTAAAAAAAGATGCATACCTAAGATTATTAATATACTTATACATATATAGAAAAACACCTTGTACAATGAAAAAAAAAAAAWAAAAATAAATTTAAAAAATCAAAGCAAGAAAGCAAGAAGCGTAAGAAACCGCTTTGATTGCATATTTATCAGCATTTGTTTTGTTTACATGTTGTTGCTTTTGTTATTATTATTTTATTGTTGTATTGTATTTGTTACGCTGTTGCAGTCGCAATCATCGTATTCGTAGCCGGTCGCTCATCGTTCTCCAACATCGCCAACGTCTCGCCAGGCATTCGTGTGCTCCATGCTTTGACGAGCTTGTTAGTAAAAGTGTTCGTTTGCGCGCTCGTAAGCTACTTTTTTCGTTGATTCTTGATATACGAGTACAACGCACTCGACATGTGAGCCAAACGAACTCGAACGACCATGCATTCGTTGCTGGCGCTCGTCAAAAGCTAACGTTGACGCTAGCTGTGCGCTGACTGCGACCAAATGTGTGGTTTTTAGCGCTTTTTCGTTTGACTTATGCGTGCTTTTGTTATTTTCCGACGTTGCCAGTAGTCGAATAGAGTTTTTGGAATTGAAGAGAAGTAGGACCAGTGTTTGGTGTATAAAGTTGTGAAACACAATATTAATGGAAATTTTATATTTTGCTATTTTATGAAACTTGAGAGCTCGTATCTCTTCCAATTTTCGATAGTTGAGCTTCAGTTTCTATTATTGAAAGGCCTTCATATGTTATAGATCTGCTCAAAGCAGCTTCTCCCAAAAGTTACTTAACACAGATTGGGTTAATAGGGCTAATATTGCCCCAGAGCCGTTCGTTAATTTGATTATTAGACATTTCAGGTGGATGGATATAACTTGGAGCTTRTTGTTTTCCAGGAAGTCAAAATTCTGAAAATCGCGTCGGCGGAGAATATTCTACGGATCATTCTAAATAACTTTATTTAAGAGCCTAAGGGTCCAAAACCGGTTTCCAGACAGCGATTTTATAGGCGAAGTTTTTTAGGGGTCGCAAAAGTTTGTTCGTCAGGTTTTGAGCTACCCAAATGAGATTTAACACTTGAGTGCATTTTGATATYCTATTAATCAGGTCAGAACGAACATATCACATACATATCATACAACCAATTATTCAGATAATTTAAACTTTAGCAAAGTTGTTCAGAATAATCCAGAGAAAGAACATTTTCCTCAAAACTGTAAAATATATACCAATGTACCCGAAACTAAGTCTTCCGGGCYCTTAACACGTGTATATTTCGTATTTGGGTGTATTTATGCAAWCTGGCAACGCCAGATCATTATTAGCTACTCGCATAAAACATTTAACCGCATGTGAGAACACGACAAACCTCGCGCCCGCAGCGTTGAAACCACCGCGGCCAACGTAAACGCGTCCCCAACCGACGCTACAGCGTCCGCAAGGCAGTCGTAGAATCGCGCACACGATTGCTGTATGCAAAGYAAACGATCGAAAGTATACGCTGGCGTAGCTTACGAGCGCCGCCACAACAGCGACCTCGTGCAAAAATATCACACGAACAAACGGTACGAACACAACGAGCTACGATGCCGCCAAAAACAAAACTAAAGCGCTCGCTAGATTAGAGAACCCATCAACTGGTGGCGCACGAATCRCGTCGAGCYGCGAAACAGCAACTACAACAGCTCAGTCTTCAATGAGCGTTCGCTTTTTGTGTTACTCCAAACGGCTGTTGGTTGAGCACGACACGCACGCGACCGTTCGTCGAACACACCGAGCGCGCAAAGCTACTTGAGACGTAGCTCATACTTGGGCTTACTGCAAAAAAAAAAACCAAAAAACGCTATTAAATATTTATTACGATTTAAGTGCTTGCAACTAACTAATGGCCGCACGACGGCAACGCAACGGAAGTGAACGTTGAAGTTGAAGTGACGACGAGTGCAAGAACAGTGTGATGTACGGCAAAGGTGCGTATGCGAGTGAGATAAGGTGGGTGCAGCAAGTGAGGGCAGGGCATGAGAGCGTTAGAGTAGTAAGAGTGTGTGCGCGGCCGAGGAAGAGCTACTTGAAGCGCAGCGAGTTGTGCGACGACAGCGGAAATGCAATGAGCTACGGCGAGGCCAAAGCTTACAAGTGTATGTGTGCGTGTGTATGCGTGAGTGCGTATGTGTAAGTGCAGCAAGGTGGCAAGCAAACAGGCAGGTGCGTGCAAAAATGCTTGGAGAACGCGTGCAAGCGATAAATGCGATATACGAATAATACGAAAGCTCGGTTATTTACATAACGGTGTTTGTTTCATGTACAACAAAAAATAGTGCAACAACATTTATGTATTAACAAAAAAAAAAAAAAGAATATAAGTGCAAAAAAGGAGCAAAAATGAAAAGTGTTTATAATATTTTAAGAAGTGTTGAACATTCTCATTCATAATCATCTGTGTGTGTGTGTATGTATGCCAACGAACAGGCGTTCAAGTGCCACAGCGAAATTCACACGATTATCTACCCTTTTATTTACATACATATGTGTATAAATAATTAGCATAAACAGCGATATGATTTTCATTATTGTGTAACACATACATATATTCAAATATACCGTATGCATCATATAGCAACAACACACGTAGCTACCGTTTCGCTTACAACAGCTGACAACCAATCGTCACTATCGCCGTTGTTTTTTTTTTGTCGTTTTTCCACACGTATTTGTTGTAAAACAAGTGTTAAGCAAGCGCATACTTGACGCTCCGTACAACAAGTGCAATAACAGCGTTTATGGCAAGCACAAACAAAAAAAAAAAAAAAATGAAAACACACTTCTAACCATATTTGGCGGGCCGTGTGACTCTCAGTCAGCAAGCGGCTGGTGGCTCGCTTGCCTAACGACACTTGCACCAATTCACTTGATTGCTGTAGCGTCCGACCGACCGATTGGCTCGTCAACGTAACGACCTATGGACCGACCGATCGACTAGTCGACATAATGAACGATCGACTAATCCACTCGTCGACGTAACGACCGACCGACCGCCAATGCKACTGACTGTCTCACTGTCACATGCATGCGCACATTGATTTGCCAGTGAGTTCGTTTGTCGCCGATTGGCCGATTGCTGATAATACTGTCGTCGCCGTCGTGGAATACCGGCGACGCGTTGTGCGTCTCCATCGGTGGCTTTGACTGATCAAACAACTTGTTGGTTGGCGTTAGACTGGCATACGCTTTAATCAAAACTGGTGTGCATGCGTACGTGCGCAGAAACGCAAGCGGCATAACAGCCGCGCAGAAGTTATGCGCAAAGAAGAGGCAGAGAGGAAATGTTTAGCATGTACATATTCCTCTAAGCGGATTTCAGAGGGTCTAAGCTTTTTAAAAGTTGTATAAACCATCTAAAAAATAACTGTGTTCGAGCCAAAACTCGGGGTKACTTAAGTACTTTCGTGTWTTAYTGCTTTTAATTAAATTGGGCGGGAYAGGGATGATGAGTGCCTTATAGAGTTTAGTYTTTGTTTGTCGAGAGAGAACTGGCCCAGGAAAATMATCCAGTCCACCAGGGACTATCTACTGTCAAAAGAATGCTCGATGGGAAGAGAGACTGGTCGAATRAACAGGTGATYGCCGAAATTGAGCCCTATTTTGAAGCCATGGACAAATCGTACAGGGAAAATGATACCGAAAAGTTGGTGAATCGCCATAATCAGTGTATCTTCTCTGTAGGAAACTATGTTGAATAAAAAATGAATTTTGCAAAAAAAAAAATCTGTTTTACTATGTCAAGTCGGGAATTTTCAATTGATCTGTTAATTTTGAAATAAATTTTCGTCAAAAATGAGCCTTTCAACACTAACCAGCTTCCCGTCTTTCTACTTGCAGATAAAAATACAAACAAACGTTTTATTATGTGTTCAAGCTCTGAAGTGTGATGGCAATAGAAATTTGAATAATTCATAAAMACAACAACAACAACATGAACGCGTATGTTCATTAAAATGCAAAGCAAACTAATTTTGCCTATGCTAGTACAACAACAAGCAGTGGTCAAGATGAAAACATCAACAAAAATTACTTAACYAATAACCACAATACAACAACTACTTGCCAACAACGTACACGTTTCGTATAAATTAAGTAAGATTAAGTGCGCGCATTGAAACAAGTG
>NW_017537046.1:1553712-1574552 GCF_001853355.1 Bactrocera latifrons
AAGTGTAAATTTTGAATAAAGTGGCAGCATTTAAAGTGCAGTGTTGGGMAGCATAAACTTTTTGATTGATTGCATAAAAAACAATACACAAAATGATTGCTTAAAAACAGGAGAAAAATCGGTACTAATGCATGCTTATAAGAAATTAATTAATTTTGGCTAAAATTTATTCGCAAATCCGTTGAAAATGTGTGCGGGTTGAGGGGTGAATTTTGATATTGAGAAGTGTATTTTAATAATCGAAAAAAGTAAAATTAAATAAAATAAATAAATAAAAAAAAAGTGTGGAGAAATTGTGTTAATTAAAAAAAAATTGCGTACAAAATATGCTGTGCAACAACTGGGCCTCAGCAGGTTGCTAGCATAACTCCAAAATAAAGGCCAACGTGCAACAAGTGGCAAGATGTCTGCAGCGTGCAACAAAACTCACTTGCGCCTAAAATTAWTATGCAAAATGCGAAATAAACCAAGCAGTGTGTGAAAATTTCGAATCCGTTATATTATTAGAAAATCCAGTTAAGCAAATAGTTGTATGTGTGTAGTGCGGAATTAAGCATAAGTGTCATTGAAACAATGTCTGCCAATTTAAAGACAAACATAACAACAGACAGCGCAAATAACAAGGCCAACACTACTGCCAASAACAGCACGCCMCACAACARCAACAATAGCAGTAGCGCTAGCGCAACTCCARCARGCARTAAATTAGAAATTACAACAACAAATAGCCACAACAACAACACTGCCATAAAAAATACCTCAACAGCAGCCGACACAAGCGCTGCAACGCAGCCAGCTGAAGCCACCACCAACGTTGCGCCGTCACTTTCGCTCTTCGATCAGCTCAAGAATAGCGCCAATCTCAATAATATCAAATGCGGCAACAACAACAACAACATCGACGATAGTAAACTTAAAGCAGCGCGGAATCTCACCGATTGGCGTAGATTGGCCGAGGATGATAGCAGCAACAATAGCGCGTCCAGTTGYAGCAGCAGCAGTGGCAGCGATAGCAGCATTTGCAACGCCGGCGGCGCAGCAGCGAGTAATGGCCTGCACGAGCGCACGTTTATAGACTCTTTCCAGCAGCAGTTTGTAGCCGCTGTTTTAGGCACAGCCAGCAGCAACAATAGCAACAGCAGTTCATTAAAGACAATCAAAAAAGTTACGACACCAGTCACTGCCAAATTGGACCATGCCACAGCGAGCAACAGCAATTGCAACAGTGTTAGTGTTAGTGTAAGCAAAATGCATGGGAAAGAACTCGAAAAKACGCCTGCCGCAAAGGAGCTTGCGCTGGCAACMATTGCCGGTGACAGAAAAGATGAAAAAGTTGCGGAGGCATGCAACAACATTTTAGATCTCACTTTACAACCCGCCRCCAAACGTAATATGTGCTTAAGGGCGCCGGCCAACAAAGGCARGGGTGAAATGAAGGCCACAGCCACTGCCACAGCGGCAGCTGCATTATGTAAGAGCAGYGTGGACAAGTTAAGCGGCAACACCGCCAACAGCCCGTGTGGCAGCAAGGCTGATGCGCGTGTTGACAGCAAGTTATGCAACACAACCGCAAACGCYTGCAATGCCGTTAATCAGGCGGGTAACAGTGAGAGCGAAAGTGCCAGAAAGCATGGCAACAACAAAAGCAATAGCAATGGCAGCGAACACAATAGACTGAGCCACGGCAATGCTAATTGCGTGTCAACAACGCTGACCGGCGCGAGTCAGCAACAGCAAACACAACAACAACAAAAACAGCACCAAAAGCAAATAAAATTCCCCATGCCCACACTGCCACCGCCCTCAGCGGCGGTGAGTGCCGCAGGCAAGCCCGTTGTCGATAGTAAAWGCCGCAAAAGCAATAACAATACAGCAACAACAACTGCAACGGCTRGCAGTGTCGGCATTGTGCGTGGCACTAAGCGCGCAGCCGGTGCCACAACAGAGGCTGATGCAGCTGCMACAACGTCTTTGAATAGCTTCACTACACCGGCCTCGGTGGCACCGCTAACGGCGCATTACTTTGCGCTAACCAAGCGACADAAGCAGGCGTCTACGGCCACAACAACAATGAACAATTCCGCACATTTCTCCACCGGTTTGCTAAGTGATCAACAACAAAAACAATATATGGACAATTTACGCGCTTTACTCGACTCGGATCAACTAAGTTCGGTTTACGCGCGTAACCAGAGCGGCAGCGATCTCAAGTCTGTCGTCTACTCAGCGCTCACGAGCGCTTTATGCGGCGGTAACAGTGCTACGGCCACAGCGGCTAGCAAGCTGCTGGCAGCCGCTAATCAGGCGAAGAAGAAACGCAAGAAGAAACGCTGCACGGACCGGTGTGACTCATCGGAATCTTCAGACAGGTGAGTCATAGTTAGATTTGAGCGATTTGTATTTCATTACTTACATATGTTAGCATTTTTAGTATGGTCTGCAGAGCTGCGGAAATGTATGTAGTTTTATTTTTGCTCAGTAGATTCCTACTTGATAGAACTGGTGTTTTCAATATGTCAGTTTAATTTAAGCTAGTACCACATACAAAATTGAGATCTAGTGGGAGCTTTAAAATTAAGTACAATTTGATTTCATAACCAAATACTTGGATAAATAGATTGCCGAACCTAACCGAACTGTAGTTTTTCTACTCACATTTCATCGAGGGAGAAACGGGAGGGTCTTCTGATCTTTTCGGMGTCTTTCAAGCGGAAGTAGCTGCCATAAAGGGCGTAGTAAATCCATTGCTCCACAGCCTCCTTCAGTACACAGCTTGGCGTAGACACTGTTATAGCCCAGTGTCTCCCATCCGAGGCTTTTTTTCTTTTAACTTGGAGTGTTCTTTAAGTCTCAAATGCAGCGCATAACCCTGGGGAGGGATKTTTCCMGTCTGACTTTATCTCGCTTTCAAACGTTTGTTGCTAACCCGGAGAAGACTTCCTCTGAGACGGGAAGTCGTGAGCTGCTTGAGCCATATGTAAAGGATCGTTTTGGGTTGCTCCCAAGTGAATGGCACTAAGAGAACTTTCCTCACTCGAGAAATTCTACATATGGCTCCATCCTCCCCACTCCGATATTACATCAGTGAAAAAATTAGCCTTCAGTTCGCCGACTGTGCGCTCGAGCCAAGGGAAGAGATGTCTACACTGCTTATCCTCCTTAATTTATAAATGGTTTGAGTGTCTGGGCACAGCGATGCTACAGGAAACTCTTAGGCATATAAGCTTGCTGGTGCAGGTGTTTCAGTTTCCCCAGAACTGGGACCGATAAAAGCTCAATTTCAGACCAGCTTAGCAAGCGTTGGCCAACTACCACCAGCTATTCAGTCGCAAGGTCCTACGAGCTAAGTTCACCATTCAATGGTCTAACTGGATACTRTCCTTGCGGGATTTATGCAGTAAGTTGGAACATCTTAACGGATGCCAGCTGTTTGAAAGACATTTCGAGGGATCAGCCATCTATCCTAGCCTAACCTAACTTAAAAAGTCTCTGTTTTTTCGACTCCATAGTCTTTTATATATAGTAGATTGTAGCAAAATATGAAATAAAAATCGATCTCTGTCTTCTGAGATAGGCGAGATTGACTGCTAATTGAGTTCTTCAGCACCCTGTACTTTTCAGAAAGCAGTAGAGCGCTTCGTGCAGACATGATCTTGGGYTCTATACAATATTTCAAAAATCATTATATGTGACCTGGTCTACGGAAAGGGGGCTTAGGTGTCAAAAAATCTTAGTTGATTCGGATGGAAKATGAGATGCTTTTTCACGKGATASAATCCAAAAAGTCATAAACTRGTTTTCGCACSTTAGCTCCCTTTTCGTAGACCAGGTCACATATAAGGAACAGAACCGACATCAGGTTGCACTTTAAAACTTTGATTAGAGTGGCTGGAAATATCAAAAGCCTTTAGGGTTAGGTATGTGTCTCGTCTATACTTAAGTAATATACAACAATAGCTATAATAAAAATGTATTAAATTTGTATAAGTTTTATTCTTCCCTCTTTCCTTTCAACTTTTCGCCTTCAATCCATTCTGCGCCAACTTCAAATAACACCGGTACTTATTATTTCACAGGCAAGAAATTTGTGTTGTTTTTTTTTCGAAAAATCTAACTCCGCTCGCTCTTCTTTCCATAAATTTAAACCTACTGCGCACAGTAGCAACGCTGCGGAAACCTGTTTGCCGTGCACAAAATAAATATTAGCCATGACTTTAATGGCACTAAAGAATGACCAGTCAGCCAATCGCCGAACACTCAATGCAATATATTTTTATTTATGGCGCATGACTGTCGATTTCCCGTGAGAGTGTTTACACATTTTTGTTTTCCTCTTTGGTGTTGCTCTACATTTTACGAGTTCTTGCAGCAGCTGGCGGGATTAGCAGGCAAAATGTTTTGAAGATAAATTCCAATAGAAGTTGCACATATTTTTCAGCAAATATTTCAGCTGCTTTCTGCTTAGTGCAATCTAAGACACATTTAAATGACTGGGAATTAATTGCGTTTGTTTTGAAAGCAATAAAAGCAGCAATTAAGAGGAGTGTCAAAATAAAGTAGCAAATAAATAATTCTTCTTTACTTGCTCAAGCTTTTCAAAGTTGGAGAATCACACTTGAACATAGAGAATACCTYAACGCACGCACTGCACCACACCGCTCACGCTCATAAACGCTCGCCAGCGCGCGGTAGTGCCGAGACTGTGCTCCCCCATATTTATGTCGGCACTCAGCAGYGCTCATTTCCTGATGGCAGCTTGCTATCGGCTGTGCTTTTCACTGCTTGTTGTTGTTTTTGTTTGCTTACTGCAGCATCATTATTTTATTGCATATGAATATGTGTGGGCGCCTAATGTACGCTGCCGCACGCTGCAAACTGCATTTATTGCAACAAATCAAATTGGTTGCGCATACGCCCCATCATCCGCACACATGACACTCGTGTGAAGTAAAAAAATGAAATCATATGTGCATGCTGTCTAAGGGGGCGGGCGGGCACTTTTGTCAATTTGTTCAGTCGACACGTTGACAAAGTGTCCGTGTGTGTGTGTGTGTGTGGGCGTATTTACAGATCTATTGAGTTGRTATACAAATTGCATGCTCACGCTGGCACAGCACTTCAGCGCGTTTGCCTTGCTGGCATGTGTCGCGCAGACAACGGACCCAACCCAACAGGCAGCCCACCAACCGCGCCGTTGAAGYTGCTTTGGCTATTTATCTGCAACGCCTACAACCCTTGCAATTCGCTCGTTTGTGTGCTTTAATTGCGGAAATTTGTCTATAATTAAAAATTTTGTCAGAGAGGCGCAGATGAGTTGTTGCATAAACCATATGTATGAGTTAGGAAATATGTATGCTCTTTTGGAATATAAGCGGAAACGCTTGAAAAGGCAGCTAAAGGTAAATGGTCTGTATGACTGTAAAACTTACTTAATCGTAGTCAAAGTTATGATGCCTTTTCTAATCTCATCGTGCAATCACTCAAGTAAAATTGAAAAATATTTAAAGCTGAGCTGAGCCCTAAGGCAGACATCGGTTGTTTTATATCGTTGTAGATGATGAGACTCTCRCCAAAGGTAGTGTTTTGGTCACCGTTTTCCGTAACAGTAGTCAAGCCAATTATGTGCTGTGCTGTATTCGTCTGGCMGAAGGTGTTCGAAAAGACTACATTTGAACACTTCAACGTGTCCAAAGAGTGTTTATCATCTGCATCTCCGGTGCACTATCAACAATAGCACTTAATACTATTTTAACTATGAAACCTGTGAACATTGCCGGCAGATATATTGCTGCTAATTGTGTTCTAAGGCTTGGCGAAGCTGGATACGAAGAAATCCGAAAAAGAACACACCAAAATTTCAGCCTCCTTGAACTGCATTACTGGAAACTACATCGCCGAGGTCACTCTTGGTAGCTTTTCCTCTTCTCACATACCTACAAGGGAGACGTGGATGGGAAAAAGTCGCTGGAGAATAGGCATAGTAAGTTTTTACAGGAATGGCGCGAAGTTAGTGGGGGCGCGTTGTAGGGTGAGTTTTCAATAAAGCGTTACCCGTCAACCTTAGCTTTAGGCGTTATCACTGTAGTGCTTTTCAGGCAGAAATGACTGCTTTCAAGAGATGTGGGCACTCACTGCGACAGCAGTGCGGCAATACTAGCGCTGAGCTCACGCCCTAAAAGCCAGCAAGGAGTGTTTGACCTCACATTAAAAACATCAAGCTACTTCATTCTCAAACTCGTTTGGGTGTCTGGTCACTGCGGAAACGCTTGCAACTGCAAAGCCGATGAGATAGCTTGTTCCACTCACATCTAAATGAGACCGGGTTGGATCCCTGTTAGTGTCTTGCGTTCTAGTACTAAACCAATGTATCTCGCGTGCGCTTAGCAAACATTGTTCGAAGCAAGATCTGCTGTACTACTTGCTCTAAGCAAAGTTCATTTTACCGCAATCGTAGGAGTTTTTACTGGATACTATTTACTTGGTATTCATACGTTAAGGATAACAATCCTGTTGGACGCTTGTTGCCAAACATCATATGTAAACATTCAGGAAGTTTCTTCTCATTGTCCAGTCTTTGCAAGACTAAGGCTGAAACATCTCCATCTCTTACCTTCGGTGTACCAGAAGACGTAGCTGAAACTTGCATTAGTCATTTCAATAAATTTTTGAGCGGCTCAGAACGCCTGGTCGATTTGTAAAGGTCTTATGAGTAGGAGTTTTTTAGGTAGCACCWCGGATGAGCGTTTTAAGCTGTCCCTGTGAGATCCTGCTCAAGATCGACYTTKTAGCTTAATCTARTCTTCTGAATTAGTATATAATAGTTTATTAGGTAGCACCTCAGATTGACGTTTTCAGCTWTCCAAGTGAGATCCTGCTCAAGATCGACCCCTTAGTCCAACCTAACCTAACTGAGATCCATCACTTTAAACTAGCGGCTACACTTTAAATGGCTACTTCACAAATATTTCAGGTATTGATTTCAAATCAGTGTATTATATTACTCCCAGATGTCTTAAACACAATCATTTCAAGACTTCTGACCACTTCTAGATCTTCAGCTCACAAAATTCCGCACAGTCTCTCACTCGTAGTGCTTGCAASTTCGTTATCCATTGCTGTAGAATAAACTCAAGCGTGTTTCGTTTGTTAAAAATACGTTTGCTTGTCGCCTATAAATTATTTCCAGCTTCTCAAATAAATCTGGTTACACGTTTAAAAGTAAATTTCCCAGACCATGCATTCTTGTTGGCACTTATCACTTGAAAAATGCCATAAAAACTTTGTGAACTCCRGCGCAAGCGACGGCACGTTCAGCGCTTATGTGCTCCATACAGTGCACAAATGTACGTACATACATACAMACATRTAYTTATGTGGGTATATGTAGAGATATGCACATGTGCAACTGTGTGCTTCGCTGGTGGAGCGTTGCGTGTTGTTTGGTCAGCTGCTTTATCGCTCAACATAAGTTTTAAAAATAATGTTTTTGTTGTTGTGGTTCTTGCTGCACCGCCAAATGCATTTGTTTTTATTGCAATAAATTTGTTGGCGTATATTGTTTTTAGCACGGTCTATGTTGTTGTTGTTACATTGTTCGTTTTGTTGTTGCATTGTTGGTTTTGTTGTTGCTCTGCGGTTTGCAATTCGCTATCTCAGCACATTAAATGCATTTATTGGCTTTACCAGTTTTGCTAGCGTTTCTACTTTCTTGTTTTTGTTGTTTTTACTGTCAATTGTTGCTATTGGACTTTTCGTTTTTTCCTCATTTTTCAGTCAAAGTCTCTTTGCGTGTATGCTTCCTGCAACGGCAATTACTTTTCCTCTTAAGTATCGACATTTATTAATGCCTTAGTGTTGTTTTAATTGTTCTTACTAGATTTGGCCAGTGCTATGTGTTTCTTGTAGTTGCTGTTGGGAATGTTGCTAAATATGTTTTTGTTGTTCTTTGTATTGACTTCAGTTTTTCGTGYGTTTCTGTGCTCTTTTGTCCTTTCTTAGGTCTTGTTTCTCGTTGCTTATTTAGTATTGTTTTTGCTGTTTTCTTCTAAAACGTTTGTTGCTGTTTTTTTAGTTTTTGTTGTTGCTCTGTTTCTCATTTATTGCGGTTTGGTTTCTTCGTTCTTTTCGCGAATCTACCTTGCTTTTCTTTGATTGCTTTGCTGTTGTTCTGCAGTTGATTCTTTGCTGCTGTTTTTCGTTTTTGGTTCATACCAGTTTTGGTATGTTTAGGTTAGTTATTGTTTCTGTATGTTGAAAGTAGTGTWCAAAGTTTTCAGTAAGCTTTCTGAAATATAAATTTGGGATCTATTCATATGCAGGGGCGGATCCACTCTCCCGCAGTTACCAAACGAAAGTTATAATTCATATATTACGAGTACTTCCAGTGAACAATTTTGGAACCAGAAGAAGTAATTATACAGACAGATGCTAGAACACCTCGCAGAATTCTGTCCAGTATTATCCAGAAGTTTTCTTAAATATTGGGTAGTCGAAAAAGTATTTTCGTATTTTTGYGTATTTTCATTAAAGTTCATTATAAATAAAAAAAAATATATATATTCATTGAGGTTTGATTACAAAAGCAAAACCTGAAACCCAATATCTAGAAATTCGAGAAACTAAGTCCTAAGAGAAGTTCTAGATAATGCTGGACAGAATCATATGAGGCATTGAGATTTGATAATAAGTCGTTTTTAGGGTTGATGAAAAACATTGACTTCCGGTATGACAAATGCTTCAGCTCAAACGAGCAGTAGGTCGATGTCGTGACGTGTATGGCGTGACAACAGGCCAGTATAACCTAAACTAACCGATAAAATATCTCTAGAAGTGTTCATTCTGGAAGTTGTCAAAAAGATGTACTAAAACATAGAACCTAAAGTTGCAAATCGAATAAGTCATAGATTCGAAACAGATTGAGAGTTTATTAGAGATCGATTTAGAAGTGTCAGTTCAAGCTTAAACAAGGCTCAGGTTAAAGATATTGCGAAGTTTTGGTCATAATACCTACTGCTCTTTAGGATCTTCATTATAGAACAACACAAGTTCTGTAACACTATACAACAAAATCGGTTTTTTTTTTTTTACCAGGGACGAGACCAACTTTTTTACAGAACAATTTAGAAGACGGGGRCTCAAACGAATAATTTTATATAGGTATAAATGGGGTGTATTATCTATCATTAKGCATCACTTTAGAGTGTAAATTTCTCTCGTCAGGCTTAGTTGGATTCTTCATTCCGCAACAGAGGCATTGGACATGGACAGCTATAGGTCATATACATATCGATATGGGCATATGAAAACCCAATTGCAAAGCTGAAATTAGATGAATACGAGTACATTAAGGAGGATGGGCATATACATAGTAGTATACTTATGTGTGTATTGTCTGTATATAGTAAGCAATGTAGATGAACAAAAAGCACGATACACAGAGCACAAAGGCTTACTTTCCTGAATGTTACAAGGCTTAAGCATAAAAACATACACACACACTTAGWAGAATATATCAACTTCTAAACAGCATACTCGTCGTTGCGGCAGCGCTTACTCGCAGTCACTTGGGGGTCATTGTATTGCAACAATGGCGATGGCGTGGAGAAGGTCCCTGACTGAGGCTGCAGATGACAACGACAACGACGACAACGGGAACGGAGACGGAGACGTCGACAGCGACGACGAGCCGCGATGACGACGGACGGCTATTGTTGTTCTATTTAAGCGACGTGTACGTTGTTCTTGTTGATATTTATGTTGCTGTTGCTTGCAACTTTTTCACTCTCATAATTTCTGCATTTTGCCTTGCAACATACGCGCCGCACACTCGCTAATGTGTTGCTATGAACTTTTATGCGCTTTTGTTATTATCATTATTTCGCTCGGCGAGCATCTTAGTGWTTTTATTGTTGTTTCGCTTGTTTTGCTTTTGTGCGCTACATTGCCTACACACACACTTACTCACATACATGACTTTTCCTTTGAAACTCTGAATGACTTGGTAACACAAAAAAAAAAAAAAACGGCAACAAACAACAACAAAAATTAAAAAAATAAGCAGCAGCGGCAACAAAGTGAAGAACGTGCCACATAGCAAGCGAGTGAAATGAATTCCTAAGAATGCCRTGAAGCACGCTTTCAGGCGCAAAGCAGGGAAGCGCGCCGWAGCGGGAGTTGGAAGCAAAGCGGCGCGCTGAAATGAGCACATACAAACTTATTTACAAAAATATGTGCCTAGAGGGTATATTTTGAGAGTTGTAGCACATGTTTTTATGAATAGAGCGGAGAAAAATAGAAGAAATTTAAATTTTYTTTCTAACTTAGTAAGCAAAATGTCTGACTTTTAGTGTTAATACTGAATTTTGGAGATACCACAGAGTTTACTTCCTTGCTGTTGCATTGATCACGAGTTTTTGAAATATATTTGCGTCAATTTTTCCACCGGAAGTCAGTCTTGGCGCACTAAATTGCCAAAGAGCTTTCTCTTTAGCACATTCCAGACCTTTAGAAGCACCCTGTATAATATGTAGCTGCTTTCTTGCCCGCTACTAGCACTTGAGGCTTTAACATTTCCATGCAACATGCCGCTGAAGTGCAACACTTGTACGTTTTCTGCTACAAGCGGTAGCAAAGCAAAGAACAATGAGCACAGCAGGCAAAAACAACAACTACAACGCAGAAAACTGAAAAGTAAGCATAATAAGTGAGAACAAACGTGCAAGTATGATGTAATACTATCCTTACATACATGCATGGCGATATAGGTAAGACTATAAGCGTGCATATCGTGATGATAAAGCCAGTTGAGCGGTGCAAGCAGTTGAGTGCTTGAATTGTTTGCACACACGCTAGGGGCGCAAGCGTTGGCGGGCGGCGGCGAGTGCTGGGGAGGCGTAGCAATGCATACACGGTSCTTAGTTACGACAAACACGCTTAAAGTGGGCGACTGAACGCCAAGAAAATTGCTATGATTTAATGCTACTGCAAAGTTGCTCGCGTTTGCTTTGCATGCTAAGCGACTGTGTGTGTGTGTGTGTGTGTGTGTGTGGCATATGTATGCGCAAATTTAGTGTATTATATGCTCGATAGTATCAATTTAGCAAACTTGGTGGGAGAGGCCTGATATATTGACAAAAATGCGTTGACAACTGTGAGCCCCACATTACATTTTCTTGAAAACTCAACTTCAAACTCTTTTTTTTATTATTGAAACATTTCAAGTATTGAACATAAAAATTCATTTATTTTGAAACCCATGCAACGTTGTCAATCTGCTTACCTGCCACAAGTRGAGTTCCGCGCATTTTTTCTCGCTGACTTCAAGCATTTCCATTTTCTCCCCTTGYAGTAACGCTGCACTTGAAACGCTTCGCTGCCGTTTGGCGCTGMMCTSAMAAATGCGGGTCGGTTCGACTGCTTCCATTTTTCTTTCATTTTCTATTCATTAACGTTAACTAGTCGCGTAAGTGAAGTGGGTGTGGAAATGTGCAAATTATGGCGCCCTTTTGTGAAGCATAAACATTTTCTGATTTATTTTCTGCGCGCACCGTGGCGCTTCGTAATCTTTTGTGCTGTTATTTTGCATTTTTCTCGTCCTTTTTTAATATGAAAATGAAGTGCCCACTTGAATGCAACAGCATGATGCATTAATTATTTAAAATGAGCGGTGCGGAGTAAGAAAAGTAAGGCGCTGAAACAAAACTTAAAGCAGTGAGAGTGAAGAGTTTGCTTTTTTTTTGGAAGTTTGCAAGAAAGTATAGCTGCGTAGAAATAGGTAATATAGTTTGTTTTTCTAACATAATTTTTACTTACATTTTACTTCGAGGATAGACAAAGTTGCAATCGCCCAGTTCATTGATTCGGCATTTGGTTGATTTGCAAGAAAAATTGCAAAAAATTTGTCAACCAGACGCAGTTTTTTAGGAAACTATTCTAAATATTACTTTAAGTCTTCTAACTGCGGTTTTGCAATATATTTTAGGAGAGCGCATGTGTTTCAAAAGTTCATATTTYCATTAAAGTTAATGTGTTCCAAAAKTTCAWATWTTCGTTGAAGACTAATACATGAACTGCAAGAAAATATGTTGTAGTTGTATGTATAGATGCTAATATTGTTACTTACATTATTATTTTTCCAAAAATATTTTTGTTTAAATTTTMTTCGCGAAAAAATTCCAAACACCATGTAAAGGTTGGTTCTCCAAATGATCGCTCTTGGTTTTATGCTTGATTGGAAGCAAAAGTGTGGAAAAAATTTTCAGACATACTCATTTATTTCAAGTAAACTATTCTAAAACTTCCATTAAGTGTTGTAATTGCAGTTCTCGTAATGTGTTCTAACAGAGCTCATGTGTTCCAAAAGTTCATATTTTAATTAAAGATTATATTATCGACTAGCAAAGCCTCTAGAAGCAGCAATGGTCTTTTTTTAAAATAAAAAAAATAATAATAAAGCCCAACGAAAACGAAAGGTAAAATAACAGACATTTAGGGAAAAATATTTTTTGGGAGTTTTATGGTCCGGAAAAGTAAGAAGAGTCGGCGTGGTTAAACTTTTAAAGGCTTAAAGCGGTTTAACTCGATATTGTAGGCAATAATAAGATCTATAATTTTTGTTTACAGACTTTTCCACACAATCTGAACATTTATGTAAAAAATTACAACCATTTTAAACTAAGCGCCTTTATCTAAAAATAATTATTAGACCCAATCTTCAATCACCGAAGTTAAAAAAGTWAATTTTTGCTAAAATATATCTTGTAAAATTCGGTCATCGAAATTTAAAAACTAAATCCTTGCCAATTCCCAATCARTTTCAGAATATTTCTACGTTTTTCCCGCTGCTTTAACTGTCTTACACAATTTCATTAGCATTCAATTAAAACTACATTACCCTTACATTGATCGCTATATTCCGCTAATTGCCTAACATTCAACTCATTTACACTAAATCAATTTTGAAARCCAAATCAATTCATATTAAATGCAAAATATTTTAGAATCTTAAAGGCAAATATTGGCAATTAAACCACTAAAAACATCAAATAGACAAGCAAAGTTGTTTGGCTTGTCTTGTCTTGTCTTGCAGCTCCCCCTCACTCTGCCGTGCGTTGCTGCCGTTCACTTTTGCCTTTTGCTTGCTTCTTTGCACTTCTGTTTTGCCTCACTAAATATGCAAATCACAATTAATTTATGCCTCCGCCTTTTTGTGAGCTTTTAATTTACGATATATCCGAGCTAGTTCAGCGAAGGCAGCAAAGCAAAAACTGGAAAAAAWATTATACAACTAAATATTTGTGGGTATGCACACAGTTCTTTTGTATAAAGGGTGTTTCAATACGAGTAATATATAGAAAGGTTAAGTGCTCGTATTCTTTGGTTTCTGTGTAGTTCCCGAGCTCGAATTGAGTTCGTTTACTTGGTGCTTATGACTGCATATAAGTTCTATATATATTGTGTTTAGCGATATGGCAACCGGAGTCAAATAACTTGGTAAGTGGGAATTATGAGCAGATTTTTGATCTAAAACCTTCAACTCCAATTGAGTGCTTCTATCTGCTCCTTGAYCTCTACTTTAAAAGAGAAGACATTTTTGTGAGATGTTTCGATTTTCTTCTGAGGCCTAGTCTCCTACTTAGTTCTCTTACCTTTATCAGCTTTATGCTTCTTGAACACTATAAGTCAAAGAGAAAGTAGTACATCTTCTGCCGGCTAGGGCAGAAGACGTATTAATTTGCTCTGTTGGTCAATAAGAAACCAAAATTTTAATAAATAAGTTATGAGAGCTTTTGGACAATTTCTGGCTGTGGCTACTAAAGCGCCTCTCATCATCATGATCTAGTCCCTCAGTTATCGTTCTGAAATTTAGCACTCATCTTTTTCATAAAAAGAAGTCAAAACCGCCGATATTTAAATGCTATATCAAATAGTGTTATCTGGCCTTCAGTAAAATCAAATTTTCTTCATGATCTTTAGTGAGGTTAATAATTCTTTTGGAATTTTCATTGAGGACGCGAACCTTTACGGAGATTAATAAAAGTTGGTGACGTCAATCACCTGTGCCTTTATAATACCCTTTTTTTACTTATAACAAAGTCAAAAACCAGTGTAGAGGTCAATGACCGTTGGGCAGTCATTGACAATTTTGTTTAAATTTACCGATAAGAACACTTCTTCTTTAAATTTAGCAAAGACAACAACCAGTTCGGAGGTCAGTGACTTTTGGTAAGCTCAATGACGCTTTTTTAATTATATAGCTGTTAGCGGTATCATCAAAGCTCATTGACCCTTTTCTTTGCAATTGGTGGGGCCAACAATCCTTTTAAAAGTCAGTGACCTTCTTTATATATAATTTMGCGAGAACAAAACCATTTTTGTTACATTTAGTTAAGACAACAACCAATGTCGAGGCCAATGACGAAATTTTATAGGATTTCTGGCAAGATTCTGCCCTTACAACAACAACAACATTTTATGGATATAATTGTTCTGATTCCGTTCATAGGCAATGCCGACATAATCAGGACGTGAAGACGTGTCCCCAGTTTGAATGAAACACTCTTTGTCATCCTACTCACTTATATATAGTGTCTCAGATAAGTTAAGACACATAAATGTATACTTCGAATAAGCAAACATAAAAAACAAAAGTTAAGTATGCGGAAAAGTTATATTAGGTTGTCAAAAAAGTTTTGCGGTATTTTTTATTGAATTTTCAATTGTTCATAAAATTTTTTTTTGATGACTCATGCCCAGCTCTTGACCGATGCTACAGGTACTATGCCGGTCTCTTTCGATTTTATCGCAATTTTCGACGACAGGCCTTCGGGGCGTGGCACATCTTCGACCACATCTATACCAGAACGTTGAAACCATCGCGGTGCGGTGGAAATGGAAACTGCATCGGGTCCATAAACTGGCCAAATTTATACACCGTATTTTCTCTTTATTTTGCTCCATGTTTGCGACGCTATAACTCACGAATGACCGCAAGACTTTTTTGACAACATAATACATTAAAAAGTTAAGCACTCTTAATTTTTCGAGCCTCTATTTATACTATTGTTCTATATCTGATTATGGCATTCCAAGAAAAATAAACTTATTGCACACCCTGTATGCGCTGGTCCAGCCTGAATGGCTTTTTGTAAATATGATCGTAGCCGCTAGAGGCAATCAGCGTCTGTGGGAATGCTTATACACATAGATATACATACACTCATACATATGTGCATACATACAGACATATATGCAGTATATTTAAATAACATATGTACGTTTGTTTGTGGGCGTCTTTATCTGTGTGTCTCTTGTATTCTTGTCAGATAGCTTGCGAAAAATGTTAGTTAACGCGCGATAAGAATCGCAAAATGTGTCAATGCGCCCGATGGGACGTTGACTTTTCACTTTTGTTGACGCGCTTGTTTTCATTTGCAACTTTTATTAAGTTTTATTACTTTWTTTCTCGCATATCTGGTGACAAACTGGAGGACGAGCGCATTTTTTTGCAAATATTTGCGTGATTATGTGGCGGTGTGTCAATAGCGCGCTGCTGACACCGCTCCTAATCGCTCTCTGGAAAATTGGCACTTCCGCGCATTGTTGCACGCTGACACATATCCAACACAGCAACACACACACATTTGTGCACATGCTTATTCATAAATACCTGCGCCTTTTTKTGCATTATTGCTTTTATTGCCAAACGTAATTGTTTCATTGTTGTTGTTATTTTTTTCAAAGTTGAACGCGCGCCCTCAATTTACGGCTGACACACATTCATTTGCATGCAAACACACACACACAACTACATTATTCTCACTTGCAAGTTTATTTTTCTTGCTTGGTGTGCTTTCGCTTGTCTGTGTGTGTGTGCGTGAGGGTTCACAGTTTAGTCCCATATATTGGATGGGGGGTTCGTTTTTTTATCTCCACATCTGGGTGTTRTTTAGCAACGTTTTTGTTGCGCGCCTGCTTCGCCAGCCTCGTGGTCGTCGTCGTCGTCGTCGCTGTTTACTGCTCTTGGCAGCTTTCGCACGCTGCCTCTCCCGCTCCCGCTCTCGTTGCGGTCATTGAACTTTTGACGTCACACACTTTGATTGGTGCCCCTCACAACGTTTGATTCGTTTGCTTTTATTGTTGTTGTTGTTATTATTAATTTTTGTTATTGCTCACGTTCGTTCGCTWTTCGCGGCGCGCTGTGGGGGTGCGCGCGCWCGGTGACCCCTCGCGGCACGCTCGCATTGTGTGTTGCCCAGAAAAAGCGGGAAGCGCGCGCACACAGGCACACACACATATGTATATACATACATACATATATATGTACTTATATACACACATATGTATGTACATTGCGCGCAACCGAATTGTGTTCAAGCTCTTGTTGCTGTTGTTGTTTTGCTGCTATGTGCGCCAGCTCATTGACCTAATTTTCTGTACGTTCAGTCTATTTTCTTTATTTATTTGTTTATTGTTGTTATTGYTTTGTATTTTAGCACGCTTTCATTGCTATTATTTGCGATATAATTTGTATATGGTTGTTGCYGTTGTTGGCGTTGGCCTTGACGGCAGGCCATCAATGGCATACAATTCACACAATTAAATGTTTATTATTGAAATTTATTTTAGGCGGGAGTCTCGAGGTTCGGATTATGCATACTCTTTGGTTTATTTTTTATTTTTGTTTTTGCATTTTCATAAACCGAATTGATGACTTTATTATTATTATTATTATTATTATTATTGAGAAATATATTATGTCAGCAGCTCGAAAATTCTTTAATAAACTTTTTTCTGAGAAATTGTGGCACGAAATCACGAGTTGAAGACGACGTTGGATTAAACCAAGAACCGTCATGTGACATAGCATTAGTATTATCCCAAATAAGTCCATTCAGTAATAATATTGGCTCTCAGAACTTTTCGTAATTCGAAGTTTCTTAGTTGAATCGGTATTTGGTGAGGTTTCGATCAATTGAAGAAAGACTCCAACAGTGGACGCTAGSCGCACTTGCCTCCACACTTGGGGTAACTCAATGAGAAGCCTCAAACTTCTAGATTTTGCTGTTTGGCTTTTGAATTATTTTTAATGGGATTAATGATGTATAAACTGAGTAGAATGTGACGATAAGCTTTTTGATTTCGAGCTTTAAGCGGCGATAAGCCCAATGCATTTTCCTTGACRTTTTTCTGGTAAAAAGTTGGGTTCGCAAGAATTTGCTTAGATCATAATTCAGTCTAATCAAGCAGCTGGCCGCTGCTGCAAATGGGAGGTATCCATCTGCAACCGGTGGATAAAGTGAAATATTTACAGCTCATCCTGTATAGGMAGCTTTCATGGCCGCCGARTATCGAAGAGAGAGCAAAATAGACATCGATTGCCTCATACTGCTGCAGAGGAGAGATTTGCAGAAAGTGGGGTCTCTAACCGAAAATGGTCCTCTATCTCAACGCCACCATAGTCAAGGGTATTATGCTCTATGGAGTCTTCAGACTCAGAGAATTTGGATCAATTTTACCCATATCTGTTGAAAAAATCTTTGTTTGCTTTCAAACTTTATACATGTCGAAAGATTCGGATCAATGTCATTGTGGAATCTATTGAAGTAGCTGCTAAGGTACTCTTCTCCACTAAGTACTTGGGTCGTAAGGAAACGCAAATCCTTATGTCGTCTGCCTATCTATGATTGGATGTCCGATGTTTGTCTATTGATCTAGCGATCTTTGGATGAAAATTACCAACGCTGCTCCAGCATTTTGGTGATCTTGTTCCTCTCCTGAGAACTATTCTTTCCTCCATATTTTTGGTGGAGTATTTCACTCGAATATATTCTAAATTGTTACATACAYTAGAGACAAGACTCCATTGGTTAACTTAACGAAAGCTCAACATGCTTATAAGAATTGTGTATAGGGGATCCACAGGTCTTCACTGTGAGACACGCTGGAACAGTTCCTCTGTTTAAATCCCTCCTTATTTCGGACTGAGCTTAGATATCTAGGCGTTTGAAGTCCAAGAGACTGGATGAAGTATCAGAATTAGATATCAAGTCCTTATTAATCTCCGCAAAAAACGTAGAGGTCTTGCACGACCTAAAGTTCAGCTGGTATTAACGCATCTCCATCTCTATCTGGCATTACAAAGGATCAGTGGGACTATGTATGGCGTGACCGCGATCCAGTATGACTTAACCTAATATTAAATAACCAAGATTGTTTCAGAATTTATACCAAAATGCGGCAGCTTCTTCAAACAAATTTTGATTAAGATAATTCGAGCTCTTTGACTATATGATATGACATGTAATGAGTATGTATGAGTATGTACATATATGTTTTATAGTTTTCTATATTTCTGTGCATGTATATACTTATATTTTTTATTTCGTGTTACATARTCGTTATAATTTTCAATAACTGCGACTGAAACTCCCAAGTCGCCATGTTTTATCACAAAGAATTTCGTAAACAAAAGCTAAGCTAACAGATATTTTGGGCAACAAACCGCAATTCAATCCACACACTTGTGCAAATATACATTTGTAACAAAATATAGTGAAACCCTTGCACCACCAATCACCTCGTCCACAGCACACCGAGCGGTTGACCGCAACTACTTGGGTTCCCATAAACTAATCCAAGTTATGCCCGGCTATTGCAGCCACTTTAGTGGTCGCACATAAACGCAAGCATTTAATCACACACATTCACACATAGACATATTCACACACATATAATACATTCGCACTTTGGTGGCTGTCGCAACGCAGAAAGTTTGGCTTCCTGCAAGCGTTTTGAAATTAATATCCACAAAATATTAAATTGTGTTAGGTGGCAGCCGCGCGGTGGGTGCGACTGCGGGTGCTAAGTTGTTGGTTGTTGTTGGCGAGTCGTTATTTGAAATGCTTGGCTTTTTGTTAGCGCCATTTGTTTTGTGAAGTTTTTGTATTTGATATTTTGTTGTTGTAGATTTTCGTTTGTGGCTTTGTGACTTTGTGCGTTTTAGCAGCGTTCCAGCATAAATTGGAAAAGTTTTGCGCGTTATTTAAGCACGACAAAGTGCTGATAATATTACGCTTCCGATTTCAGATTTTTTGTCTGTCTCGACTCGRTTTCTTCAAAGGCCAGTGTGCCTTRTAAGGCTGTAGTGTGCACGGAATTTAGATGAGCTGAGGTTGAGTATTTTTCAGAAGTGRCTGGCATTAGAACATGTAGTTTCGGATTCGCTATCGCCGCTGAGTTAGATGTTTTTGTAGTAAAACCAATTAGATTTTGTTCAAGAATATGCAGAAATATCAACATTTAGGCTCCAATAAGGAATTTTCTGGCTTCCACTAGAATCACTAGAAACCAGAATAAAAAATTTGAAAAGAGTAGATTTCTTAGCTTGGCAGCCCTTTCCGTGAGCAATATAATAATTCCAGACTTCTCTTCATGTCATTAGATCTTTTCTGTGCTTTTTTATTTCGATCTGACGCCTAAAAACCCCTTCGAGATGGGATATCTTACGGACGACATAATTCGCTGAACTATGTCAAGGGCCTCGTATATACATATATCATATTTAGCCCTGCAGCTCGAATTATTTTCTCCAGCAGCAGATTGAGGAAGTCGCACGGGAGTTGCCTTGTCTGAAACCTCTTTTGGCACCAAAAGCTCGGAGTGGATCTTACCGTTCCTGATGGAGCCTTTAGTTTTGCCCAACGTCCCGTATAAGTTTTGCAGGGATACCAAATTTTGACAAAGCGACGAAGAGGTGGTGTGTGTCGATTCTTTTTTCGCGGGTCTTATCCAAGATTTGGCACATTGTGAATGGTCAGATGTTGATTTTCCACGCCTTAAGCCACAATGATAGGGTCCACACAGTACGCTCTATAGAACCTTATTTGCGATGTTGAGGAGACTTATCCCACGGTAGTTGGCGCAATTTGTGGACGCGCTGTTTGTTGATTGGGCAGAGCACTCTTAAATTCCAATCAKCGGGCATGCTACCGTTCGACCATATCCTACAAGGAAGCCGATACATGTTCCTTATCAGTTCTTCGCCGCCGTATTTGATTAGCTCGGCCGGAATCCATCGGCCCCCAACGCTTTGTTGTTCGTCAGACTGGTATTTGCTATTCGAACTAACTCATGGTCGGGTAATGGAACACTCGCTARATCGTCTTCGATTGGGGAATCGGATTCACCATCACCTGGTGTTATGATTTCACTGCCATTCAGCAGGCTGGAGAGGAGTTCCCTCTATAATTTTAGTATGCTATGGGCATCAGTCACTAAATCAACTTTGSGAGTTCTACAAGAGTATGCTCCGGTTTCGAAACCTTCCTTGATAATCCCTGTCGACCGGCTTGTGAAGCTCGTCATACTCACGCATTTCTGCCTCTGTCTTTTTGTGTCTTCAGCTCTCGGTGTCTATCCTATCCTGCACGTGTTGTGGTCGATTATGACGTAGCGAGGTAGGCAACTTGTCTCTTCTTTTGTCTTTTCCGAAAATCAAAGGCTTCGGTTGCAGCTGCACTTAAGGAGCTCGAAATGTCATCCCACAGTTCCCTTATCTTAGTTCCTCTGTATAAATCGTACAAATTATATGCTCGAAAAAATTTGGTTGATTTTTTCGTCTGTCCTTTTCTTTTAACATATATTCCCGCCAACCTCATATATTTATGTAAGTATTTCTATTGCCTCCCATTGCGTTGATCGATTTCACCGCAATTATGCGACACATTTACCGCAGTTTACAACACATAACAATTATATTGTCGCAGCTTTTCATCTTTCAATGTTTACATTTCGGCGACGCGGCAGTACCCAACCCAAGCCGCCAACGCAACCGCCACCAA
>NW_017537046.1:1575437-1577426 GCF_001853355.1 Bactrocera latifrons
TAAAAACAGCTGCGCTTGCATGAAAATCGTAAAAAAGGCAACAATAGCAATAATCACTTAAAATGAGGTGTGCAAACGCCTTCTCGCTGGTTTTGGTGTGATTTCACTCTACGCGCATGAATTGCGATTTTTATTGATGCACCGGCAATTGCGGCTCGCGGCGGCCGACACACCTATGAGTGTGTGCTGCGGATTTAACAAATCTTTCTTAAAAGGATATTGGACTGTAGATATTCTGATTGTTCGACAGACTTTTATCTCAGTAAAAATAAAGAGGTCGATGTCACACAAAAGGAAGTGGAAGAGCTTAATTTAATTAGAGCAAGGATTAGAGATGATAAATATTTAAGTTTACAGTAGTTGACTCCTTAATGGTTGACCGTTTATTTGTTTTTATGACTGCTTTGTTCTCCGCTTCCACATTTGTGTGAACTCACATGGCTTTATCCTCCAAACTCCAAGTAAAACTCGCAAAAATCCCAAATACGCTAACTTGAAAAAACAATATTAAAGGTAGACAGAGTATTGTTAAATAATACCAGGTTAGCAAGCTATTTAAGTCTAATTTCAGACAAGAAGCTTTCATGGAAACCAAAGGTGGGCCCTAGGGTGAAGAAAGATTTACACCAATAAATTAATGGTGAGGCCCAAATGAAGATTAGCGTATTGGGTAGCTCACTGGCTCCACACTGTATTTGCAACAGTGGAGATCTCAGAACAACGACTAGTCAGGCACTAAGCGTAATTGTAAACTTACTGGTTTGTAAGCAAACGGCAGAAAGTCAGCTCATAGACTGAGCGAATCCTGTCTATATGTCACCAGTAAAAAGGGATATTATATGATACTGAAAAAGCCCATTACCACGAATTTTGAAAATCTTATAAAGTTCTATTTAAATCAGGTCTCTAGTATTGTCTACCCCTCCAGAGAAGAGAAGGATCTCTGCAAAATTAGACACCAAAATCGGCTACCGACTATATTGTAAGCGAAAGCGGAGAGCACAGCAATAAAAGAAAGCCTTATTGTACTGACATGAAGTGTGCTCACAACAAGGAGGCAGTTGTGGGATCACTAAAGTCCCTTAGGGTATCGTCTAAGTTAGTGTAAGAATCTTTTGATCTGCTTTTTGAACCTGAAATGGGTTTCAGGGCATAGTGATATCCCTAGAACCTGTGAAGCGGTTGAACTAGACAGAACAGACACCACTCTACAAGAGTTAGACTTCGAAAAATTCAGAATTTAAATGCCTCTGGCTACTTGCAAATATTTAGTCAACAAATATGTTATAAACATAGCCGAGTTTCGTTGAAATCAATCCCTGACTTACGCAACAAGCAGGCAAATGTGGAATAAATGGAATACGAAATGGATGATATAAGTACTCTAGTAGTAGATGATATAGAAATACCAGCAGTCACTGTCTAATTGGCAGACTGCAAAGAAGAAGAGATTAGAAAACATCTTATATGGAAAAGAATCGAAGCTATTGGTCACAGGTTTTTTGACGACTTTTCGGAGATTGCATAGATAAAATTTAATTTCGTAATGATAACTTCATTAGAAGCAAGGGATGGTTCTGAGAGGAGTCAATAAAGTGTGAGGTGTCGCGGTGGCATCGAAATGGGTCACCTGGAGGCTTACCTAACTAAAGCCCGGCAAAACTTAAGTCCATTTTCTATTTATAAAGGTTTCCGGGGATCTGTTAAGTGCTAATGAGTAAGTTTTTTTTTAATAATAAAGGTCAAGCAACTTTATACATCCTAACAGCGCTCCGCTTTTAAGTGAATTAGTTCGTGAAGATATTCATCATAGAATCTAAAAAGATGTTTCGTCGACTGTTTTTAGGTTTAAAATACGGTGCCCGTCCATTCAACCATAGCATATAGCTGCATACAAACTGACCAATCGGAATCAAATGCTTGTATGGAAAGCTCTTTTACTTGACGGTATATCTACTATATTACGGTTTCCTTTTAGGGAAATTTTCG
>NW_017537046.1:1578216-1615541 GCF_001853355.1 Bactrocera latifrons
ATAATTTTGTTTAGATATTTTTTAAATATTTTTTGGGTTTTCTCTTGATTTTCCATCATTTTACGTATTTTTGACTTAAATAATGCAAATCAAACAAAGTGAAATATTTGTTATTTCTCAACAAAATTTTTCGTTTTATATGCTTTTTATTTTGGCTTTCTCTTGTTGTTTGTGCGTTTATTTAACTTCCACAACACTTTTAGCGCTCAAAGTCCGAAGAAGAAAATCGCGAAAATTTCGAAAAGTACTGCAATATGCGCCGCCAAACACCACAGCGCAGAGTTGAAGTGTTACACTTTTGTCACTAACTTTTTTTATCACACACCAAATATGTATGTGTGTGCATGTATTTCTTTGATGCGCTCACTTGCACGCATTTARCGCCGAAACGTGCCCAAGTGGCTTTGACGAGCAAAAGTTTTTSCGACGAGACGTTTTCGTCTAATATTTTTGCTGCCATTTGCGCCGGTTTTGTTTTGTAACACTTTTGTTTTTTGCTCTCAATTTATATGCTCCTATTTGACTAGTGTTGGTATTTTGTTGTTGTTGTTTTTCGTTTCCCTATATTATTTTGAGCATGCTGGCATTTTTTGTGAGCACTTTAGTCGGCATTCCTTAGCACTTGACGCCAGCTTGCATGCTCGCCTGCTCGTATGTGTGTGCGTGTATGCTTGTAGTTGTGTGCGTGCGTGTTTCCCTTTGAAGCGCATTGCAAATACTCATGGTGTCGTGTAAAAATTCTAAGTCAACACGTAGTAAAGCTCTCAGCTACCGACCAAATAGAGAAATGCTGAAAAATAGCAGTAAGCAAGTAATGCGAGCAGTTTTTCTGTAGTAAGTCGTAAGTACTTGTTGTTGTTGTTGTTGTGCTTGCCTGTAGTCAGCGGTAGCAGCGCTGGCAGGAGCACTGCGGCTACTGCTTCTCCATACGCGCTTCGAAACCACTAAATGCGCTTAGCAGCACACACACACACACACAAACACGCAGAGACGAGTGCTCGTAAATACACTCAACCATGAACTGCTTGCCGCTAGCGTAAGCTCCTCGCTGCTGCTGTTTGGTTAAATTGCATGTCGAAGCACACGCACGACTTGCACACACGACGCGGCTGGCRKTGTTGMAAGCAACTTAATATGTGCGCCGGGCGGTGAGTGCACACAAATTGCACTTTTCTGTGCTGTGCGCTGCCTACTGCCACCCCCTGCCCCTTTTACTCCATCACCCATCACTGCCCAGCCATGTGCCGCAAGTGTACTGCTGTGTGCCACAATATCGCTTTAACCCACTCTGTGCCACAAGTGTGTAACTCATACGCGTTCAAACATTTATTTGGTATTACATGTCACTCTTGTTGTTGTTATTGTTGTTGTGTTTTACTTGCTTTTTATGCCGCCAATTCCCTCTGCTGTCGGCATGCCCGACAATGATTTGCAGTGTTGCACAGGAATTTGCGCTGCAACAACGCACCGCACACAAGTGTGTTTTTGTTGTTGCTACAATACTTTTTTCAATTTTTCATTGCTGCTGCTACTGCACTGTATTGGCGTGTTGTGGAGCAGTGCCGTGCACCGTTCGGTTTTTGCTCGCCACTACAGTCGTTTTATTTGTTTTTGTAAATGTTGCCCTGCGCTTATTTGTGTGTCCAAGCAAGCAACCAGCGCGCCAGCCATTCGTCTATCCACCCAGCAATCTATCCAACCAACCATCCATCCTTCCGTGCGGCCGTTGGCCGTCCGTTGGCTCAGTGTTGCCCCATCGCGCTCTCCATTTGTTGTTAGTTTGCTACTCCATATTCATTGTTGTTGTTATTGTTGTTGTTGCTTTGCTATTATTGTTGCTGCTGTTGTTTTAATGCTCGGCTTTGTTTTTCTCCTCGAGTAATTCCGTCTGGTATGTCAACAATGGGTAGCCATGTGTGCCGTTGTTGCTTTTGTTTTGCTTTTATTTTGATATCTTTCTTTTTTGTGCATTTTTCATTTTGTTCGCTGTGTACTAACGAGATTTGCAACTATTTTATTGCTTTTTCGCCACAATCCCTTGCCGTTTGCTGCCCAACCCAGGCCGTATCGCTGAAATATTGCATTCTCCAGCTTTTGCATTTATAGCTGGACTGTAAGCATCGTACCCTGCAAGCTGAAAAAATCAGCAAAACCTCAACAGAACCGTAGCAAATAGGTACCCAACCATTTTTAAGCGCATTAAATTTCATGCTTTACCTGCTAAGGCCTCTGCAGATTTATTTGTTTAGGTGCTTAAACAACAAATAATTGACTAATAAATCTTTGTTCTGGATTTATCATAAAATAGTGTAAGATTTATGTTAGAAAGCAATTCATGTCACACATTCTCGGGTTATTAATATTTTACCTGAATATCTGAATACTGCAAACTCTGCTAGAACATTTGAGTAATTCGCATATGAGCATCAAGATCCGATGGAGCTATATGATGGATCCCAGACTATGCTTATTACTTATATCTCCTTAGAAAGGAGCAGATTCCTACCGGTTCGTAATCTCAAATATCAACAACAAATTTTTTTACAAAAAGGCCATACTTACTTACTTCTTGCCTACTCGTTCCCAGGTTCCCTACTTTTTCAAAGAAGAGCACAGAWACTTCAAATTTAATGTAAAATGCTTATTRTCKTTCGGAAGAACTTTCTTTGGCATTTATTTTTTTGAATATTATCTCTTTTAAATAATGGTCGTAGCTACGTCTCAGATTATCCATCCGTTGAGTCCGATTTTCGATGACTCGTTCGAGCATTTCGACTGGTAACTGACGAATGACATCAGGCCTGATTCCACATAGACTTTAGACTTTACATATTCCCACAGCGAAATGTCTAACGATGTGATATYACACGATCATGGTAGCCAATCGACCCGCCCAAAACGTGAAAATATCTGCGCACCGAAGTGTTTTCTCAATAAATCCATTTATTGTAGCGTTGTAAGGGAGAACTGCCTCCATTTTGTTGAAACCAAATGGCATCAAGTCCAGGAGTTTCAATTCCAGGCATCAAATAGTCGGTTATAACGACTCGATAACGGTCGCCATTGACGGTTATGTTCTCACCGGCATCATTTTTGAAGAAATATGGACCGATGATTCTACCGGCTCACAAACCAAATCAAACCATTGTTTTTTCTGGATGAAATAGCAGCTCCTGAATCTCTTCATGCGACACTTCGTCCCAAATGCGAAAGCTTTGTTTRTTTATATACCCAACGAGCCAGAAATGGCTCTCAGTGCCRAAYAAAATTTRGCTCAAAAACGTCGTTTCTTCTTGGAACTTTTCAAGAGCCTATAAAGCGAAGCGATGGGAAGGTCGAACGACAACAGTTCTTGCACAAACTGTATTTTGTACGCTTTCAATTTAAGATCTCGACGTAAAATACGCCAAGTAGTTGACTTTCCACGGCCTTCGAATTTCGTTTATTTGGAACACTAATATTCTCAAAGTAATTTACTACTCTTGTGATCTCTCTAAACGATAGATAATTAGATCTTGGCTKGGTTAGCAAAGACTATGAGAAGGATGGGATATTCCGGCTGATTCCTAATAATGCCTCATGGATCAAAGGTCAACAGAGGTTGAGTCAAGTAAATGCAATTGAATGCATACAGACTACATATTTTAAACGCATAAGCATTACTCTAACAACCTCGAGACATTTAAATAAAGCATAAAAATAAAATCTGATATACATAGATGTCAGATCTTGCCGATTCCGACGACAAAAGCTCAATAGAATATCAAAATGCACCTAAGTATTAAATTTCATTGGAATGTCTCCAAATGCAACGAACAAATCTTTATAATCCCTTAAAAACTTCGTCGCCTTGTAAACCGGCCCTTTCTAATGTACATATTACAATATACTTTCATTTCACGCTTCTCAGAACTCMGCACTGAATGTGTAACTATTTTTATAATCTCAAGATTGTGTCGTTTTGCACTTATATATGAATATGTATATTTATATTTATTTAATTACTTTTGCATTTGTATAAATTATTCGGGCTTATCAGCAAATGCCAGTTTAATTCTCACGCYTTATAAAATGCTTATCTGCAAATGTTTGTAATATTAAGTGATCGCTTACTCAGAAGTACACTCATTTATACCATAGGCGAGTAGAAGTAAATACTATGAGAAATTGTAATGTATTTATCTTGTTAAATTTAAAAAGTTATATAAGTATATGTATGTATGTGTTTTTTTTAAATTATCTAAAAATAACTCAGACCTTATTTGGTCGAGTTTTTCTAGTTGCTGATGTAGGGGGCCTTTTTAGAAATTTCTTCCAGTAAGGAGCCGAAGTGCAACTATAGCAAAAAAAACTATAGAATATAAAGAACTATAGAAAAAAAAAGCAAATAATTTTTATTAAAGGCTGCTCCCTTTCTGGTTACATAGACTCGACTATCGTAGCTAGGTTGGGGTCTTCATAAGTGATTATGCCTCAAATTCTAAGCAGAAACCACTATTTGTCAAATTTACTAACAACAAAAGCTAAAATATTGCCCACTACCTTAAATTTTTCTGTACTTGATTGGAAATAAAAGTTCTGATCCTCAAGTGCGATTCACACCTTGAGTATCAGCCTATAAACTTAATTTAAACTAAGCTCTAAAGAACACMCTTTACTTATTTATAATAGAATATTTATTTATGAGCTATCAAGTATCATGCGAGACAATCGAGATGGAAATGTTGAGTTGTTTCTACTCCGTCCGTACAGCTTCTGCAGCTGGCGWCGAGTTTTCAAACTTACAACAAGGACTCCGATAAGGCAATGACCTSTTAGAACTYCCACAGCTATGGAGAGAGGGCTGACCTTACTAGTGGCAAAGAGCTCTGTGGATCGCTTACGATCGATCCTGGAGTAAAAGGATCTTATGACATTGTATGTACCAATGATGGTCCAGCGTTGTTGGTGGAGCTTTGCTGCCTTTCCTTGCCAGATGCTCTGCTTTATAATCACCTGGGATACGYTGTGGCCATGTACCCATACTAGTCTCATTACAAAGTGAATCGATGCTAYTGATAACGTGGAAAAGCTTTCCATACATTTTCCAGCACTGAATGCATGGTCAGTGAGCTCACAGCTAGTATCGCCGCCTTGCTTTCAGTGCGGATAGTCAACACTTTGAAGGTAGCTGCACTCCGGAGCAGTAAATGTACGGGGACCACAATGACAGCAAAATATGCTTGAAAAACACTGCGAAGGTCGGGCAGTTTGAAAATAAAGTTGGTAGAGGGTTCCTGACAATAAAACCTCTGACAACCATCCTTCTAGCCTTGATTCAGCGGTACAGAAGCTCATTGTTCCTCTTCTGCAGCGACTTGTACCCAACCACTACTCTAGCGGAGATTTGTGGGCGGGCAAAAAGTCAGCAGAGTATATTTTGGCGACTGCGTGACCCAAAACATCCAGTATGGTGTCATAAAGTCAAAGCACTACGCTCGGTAAGAGTCTCTAGCTAGAAGCGTAAATTTCACAGAATTAAATTATTGCAACAAATGTTTTTTGTGAACGCTTTGTCAATAATATTTTTTTGCAAAAGAAAGTTATACAATAATTAATAAAGCAGTTCCAGTTAGCCAAGAGCAAATAAAAATTGCGGCAAAATATGAAATGTTTGAGTRTGCTCGTCATATTTTTCACTTTTTTACTTGTAAATATACTTTAATTATTATTATGATTGTAATTTTTCAAWTATTTGTTCATTAAGCCATGYACACACGCCAACTTTGCGCCTGCTTTGTCACTTTTATTCGGACATTATTTGTTAACTTTATATGCATTGTCRCAATTGTTGCGCATACAATTAATCAAAAGCAGCAACGAACAAAGMGCAATGCAATGCCACTACATGCAAATATACAAACACACGCATTTACATGCAAGCATGGAGTGCAAACGTTTGTGTAAAATGCAATGAAATCATCGCGAAGATCAAAGCGCTTATTATACATATGTATATATGTATAAATAAATATATAACTGCGTATGTATGTGTGACTACAACAACACAWGTGCATAAATAAATGATTACTGTTACACGCATATCCGCGGTGTGTGTGTTCATGCCGCTGTGAATGACGCGCCAGCGAGGTTATCAGCAACAGTCATTCACTCATGCCGTCGGCGCACAATCAGCCAGCCGACCAGCCAGTTCAGCGGTCAATCAGCCGACGTTCGGAACTCATTACCAGTTTTCACGGCAAATCATATATTTTTGCATAATTTAGTTGCTTTGKTTTTCAGCTGCCTTCTGCTCAATTTCGTTATGCCKTCTGCTAAAGCGCATTGCAGCGCGCTCATAAGCAGCGAATGCAGCGTCGACTCGTTTAGATGTCAGCTAAGCAAACTGTCAAAATTACACAGTTTATTTGTGGCCTCGTTATCTTAAGCAGTTACTTCGGTTATTGGCTTTCGTTTGCTCAGTAACAACTCGTTTTCGACTGCACACCGATTTTTTCCATTTCATTGAATTTTATTTTATTAATTAACCAACGATTTTTTACTGCTTCCTTCCGCCGCTCGCTGCTCACCACTCGTTGCATTGCTGTCTTTACTCTTTGTTTTTTTTTTTTTTTGTGGTTTGCGTATTTTTGTTGTATTTGCAATGTCAGCAACAAGTTGTGACTAATTAGTAATGACAACCATTGCCACACACACACAAATCAATAACAAAAGCAAGCACAGGCAAAAACGGCGCACGGAACACGACCACAACACGACAAATGTCAAATGTTTCTATTCACTCGCTGTCATAAGCGGATTATAATGATGATGCTTTGCGCTTCCACGGCTGGTTTTTGTCAAATTAGTGGCATTTTCAAGCGTGTTGAGTTCACAGTTTTTTTTTTTTTCTTTTTTCGCTTATTATTATTTTACCTAATTTGTGAGTAAGGTAGTCCAGCTGCACCGAATTTTATTGTTTTTCATCGCTTTTGGTATTGATTTCGGCAAGAAATGAACATTGTTTCTGATTTGCCATAAATCAAGGTCATTTTTGATTACTGTTGGGAAAAAATCGAAAATATTGAAAAAATACTGGTACAATTTGTGTAAAACACTGAATGAGATTCTTCGATACTTTAGAAAGTAGTGTTGACACATCTGTCTTTCTATAGTTTATTTTTCTATTTCTACCAAGTTGACAGTCTTTGACCGTATAAAAATTCGGGGCCGTACCGCTTACATATACCCGATTGTCGCTGATGCGGATAATTTTATACGAAATTGTACTATAACCTCTACTTCTCATATAACCCAATTGTACCTGATTTTTTTTTTTTCAATTTATTATTTTTTAATCAAAAAGCAATGAATATATCGGATAAAACTCTTCAGAAATTGAACCTTTAATTTATGCCATTTTTTCCAAAAATTGCCGAATCGCCAGTATACATTTGAAAGCCTCCAGAAATATTTCTTTTACCGGAAATATTGTTGAATAATATAAATTCATAGATAATATTCTCAAGATAATAATGTCTCTAAAAATGGTTAAAATGAACTCAATCGTCTGATAGTCCTTATATACCTATCTACTATATATTTTGGATTATCGGCCGACTTGCGAATTATTTGGATGAAATTCATTACTCAATACTGCCCTTACTCTCATATACATAATAAGCGATTTTCAACTTTCTATAATATTTGACTTTATATTTGGTAGTCGAAAAAGTCTTTTCGTATTTCTAAACAAGCTTCAATTTTTTTATATTTCTAATTAACTTGAATGAACCAAATATACATCTGACATTTTGGCATTTTCCGCTAGAGACGTTATTCCATAAAAGTAAAACTTTTCTGGTTTCTCGGCGAAGAACTGCGACAAGTCATTTTCAAAGGCTTCTCTTGAAACCAATTTTACTCCGTTAAGGGAGTTTGACATTGACCGAAAGATAATGTAAAGTCAGAGCTAAATTGTGGATGCATCAAAACTTCCCAGCCAAGCTTTCCCAGTTTTTGCTGAGACATCAAAAATATGTGAGATCTAGCCTTGTGCTGATGGAAGACGAAGCGCTTTCTGTTGCTCAATTCCGGCCATTTTTTCGATTGCTTGCTTCAAGTTGTTGAATGTAAAATGTAGAGTCAATCATTCGAACACGCTGAAGCAGTGCATAGTGGATGATTCCTTTCCAATCCCACCAAACACTCAGCATAAACTTTCGAGACTTTAATTCCGGCTTTGCGATCATTTGTTGAGCGTCACCACGCTGGGACCATGATCTTTTCGCACATTATTATCGCATTTGATCCACTTTTCGTCTCCTGTTGACGGTGCTGGTCAATATTTACCATAATTTCATCGACTTTTTCAACGATAGGTCGACCAGAGCGAGGTGCATCTTTCTCATAGAAATTTTCAGAACAGAAGCGAGCAAAGCAATGTTGTGCTACACGAACTGGTACAGCATCGTCTCTGTAAACTATAAAAATTTCATTGTTGGCTTGTGCGGCATTTTTCTCCTTTTTATACAAAAATTTCAAATTATACCCAATTACTTCATTTTTGAACAGCTATACTTTTTTTTCAGCTTAGTCGCATTAATTTTTTTTCTTTAAATGAAGCTTAAAAATCCACCTTTCCAACACTATATGGTATGACACAATGTAATTGGCAGCAGTGAAGATATACGACTGCAGCGACATCTATGACTAAATACGAAAATACTTTTTCGACTATCCAATATGATTGCTTTAGATTTTGGTGTGAACTGCTTATCCCTAATACAATGATTGTCAATTACTTTTAAATTATAAACAAAGTATTAATAAAACAATCACTTAACTCTATTTTTCTTTGCTTTGCAGGTAAGCGCGAGATTCACATATCTTCTTCATATATCAAAGTGCATTAACCGGAAGTGTTCCAACGCTGACACTACCTCAGCCATCTGACTGCTTGTTAAAAAGTTAATAACAAGCCACGCCTCTTTATAGTACAAATTACCCGTTAAGAATGTAATGTGCAAAACTCAGGTATTACGCTTTTCGTCGCCTAATCAAAATGCATAGAAATTCCCGCAACCGGAAAGCAACACACCGGCCAGCAGGCATGCCGTGCGCTTGGGAATTCTAATTAGTTCCCAACGATGACTTGCCGTTGCATGTCATTTGCATTTGCAATTCTTTCGCTATTTATACGACGCCTGGTGCGCGGTGTAAAATGTAAACGTGCTTATAGTTAAGCAATTCCAAAGGTAATTATATAATTGCGAAATATTGCATCATCGGCTTTAATTGCAATAACAAAAAATAGAAGTATTAATATAAAAACAACAGCAATAACAAGAAAAGCATGTGTAAAAGTGTATGGCTACTAAAATGCAAATTTATTGTTGTACTTGTTTTTTGTTATTGTTGTAAGCGGTTGCAGCAAAATGCACAACAAATCGCATGCGCACGCCAGCGCAGATTTTAAACGCTCATAAAAAGCAAATATTGCAAATAAAAAGCGAACCAGCTGCGCGGCTAATTGTGGCTGTGGGTGTGTTTGTGTGTGAGTGTGCGTGTGTGGCTAATGGGGAAGCGAAGTTGAGCGCGGGCTTTGCGCGAATCAATTAAAAAGTTATTACATAAATTAGTGTTTTAATAACTCAATCAGTTGAATGTGTGTGCGGAGTAGATTGATGTAAAAGGGGTGATGAAGTCACAGCTGATTGCAGTTTTTATTAAAAATTTTTTGTTGAACTTTTTTTAAAGTGAATTTATGATAAGATTTTTTGCTGCCACTTTTGCGCTTAAAAGCTTCTAATAAGAAGCACAAGCAACAAAAACAAATCAAACACAGCGCAAAGCAGGCAACTAATAAAAGAAGAAGCCCGGAGGAGTAAAAAGAGGCGCACGGAAAATTGCCGCAGCGAATGATGTTGCGGCACTCACGAAGTGACACTCCAAGGATGCGGCTGACAAACAATGCCGGGGCAAAAAACAAAAACAAAACCAAAGAACATCAGAAGAATAATAAGAAAGCAAAAAAACAACCAAGAAAGGCCGAAGCAGGCAACGTTCGCGCTGCCTTTGTGCCATAAAGTAGAGTCAGCCATTAAAAAACATTAAGAAAGGGTCCGTCATGCCGACGCTGGCGTATCCATAACGGACAGAAACACGATGTTTTCGGTATAAAAGACATAATCTTAACAGTTGTACATCAACAGCTCCAAATGTGTTTGCCAAATAAGGAGCGAAGCACACGAAGACGTTGGACAGACGGACAGACAGTCGAAGGAAGAGCCGCAAGTGAAGGAAGAGCAGCAACAGGAGAAGAAAGATCCAAAACTGCTGCAAGAGCCACAGCAGAGGGCAGCTTCGCAGCAGCAGAAGTGCAAAAGTGGCTAAAAGCGCAGGCGAGAGCATGAGCGGTGGCCAAAACACATAAAATGCAATAAAAAGCGACTAAAATGTGAAAGTGCAAAATCAGCAAATTCCTGCAACCGTCACATGCACACTTAAGTTATAAGTAATATTGGGCCAGGCAGCGCTGACGCGGTTCGGCAAGTGTCTAGTGTGCCAAGGCGTCGTGTTCAAAGCAAATATGTGCATACTTCTGTGCGCCTATATTTGTATTTGCTGTGCACTATATTGGCAACATGCCTGCCGCTCACACCAACTGACCGGCCGCCTAACTCTACAAGAAGCTGCTATTGCTACTGCAGCTTAGCTTAAGACTTCTGCTTTGAAAGCATTTCATTTCATTTTCGTTTTTAGCCAACAGCTTTCTAATATTGGCAGACAGTAAGTTGGAACGTCTTCTTCGCAGTTTACTTATCGCTCTAAGCTGCTTGCAATGAAAACGAAATGAAATTGAGTCGCCGCTTAAAGGCGAGTCTAAGTGGGAAGAGTTCGTGTAAGTCGGCTAAAGTTATGATTGCCAAGAAAAGTAGCTTTAAGCACAGCAGGTAGAAATAAGAGTTTGTTCATTTACATATATGCATATGAACCTACACATTGTTGGTAGCAAATAAGTCGCTCTAAGCTGCTCAACTTACCGCTCTTAGCGCAAACTTTTGGCGAGAAAAATCAACGCAAATATTCTTATCTCAAAGCAGCCAGCTAATTGCCTGCAAAGTTGCCAAATTTCGCTGCCTTTTTGGGTGAAGAGGAGAAAGGTGCTCAGCGTTACCGAAAACTGAAAATTAATTAGTTCTATGCTAAATTTCATTTAGTCTTCAAAACATTTTTTTTTTTTCAAATCCATTATTAATTTCAGTTAGTGTTCAGAGGAACTCATTTTTCGCTCGAACTCCGTTCGAATTCTTACCTTGTTTATGTAATGTAATTATGCCGTCACCGTCGCCGCTGTTTGCATGATCTCTTCGAACGTCATCGGTTATTTTTGCATTAAGCGAGGTAAAAAAGCTCCAGTTAATGATGTCTTATAAGGTCAATGACTCCTTTTTTTAAATAAAGCCAGATCAGGCATCGAGTTGAACGACGTTTTTACATTTAGCGAAGACAACAACCCAACGTCACTAACCTTTAGTTAGTTGGTTGTGGAAGTTTTGGGTATGCAAAAAATCTGATTTGCCACAAATTTTTCTTACAATTTAAGCTGAAACTGAAAACTTAACTTAAAATTGAGAAGATTTTCTGACTTCGTAAAGTTGCGCTTCATGACGTCTATATCGTGTAAATGTTTAACCACGAGTGTGTCGTGGCAGAAATAGAACGCTCGGAAATAATAACTGCATTGAAGAGAAAGCAGAGAATTCTGACATAAGGAATTGTGCTGCCTGATGTGTTAGGGGCTCCACACTTTGTTTGTCTTTAGCCAAGGCAGTAACCCAAAGTCAATGACCTTTAGTTTGTATTTAGCGAGGACTAAAGCTTAACATCAATGAACTCTTTAGCCGAAACAATAAACCGAGGTCAATGGCCTTTTGTTTACATTTAACGAGTTCAATGACCCCTTTGTTTAGATTTAGTGAGGTGAGTTTAATTTTAACCAAAACAGGAAATCGTGTTCAAATGACCTTTGGTTTACATTTAACGAGTTCGACAATGGTAACAAGGTCACTGACCTTTAGCGAGTACAACAACCATTAGCCAACTAAATGACGTTTGCCGGTGAAACTCTATGGCTATCGTGCGGTGTAATAATTAAATACATTTTTATAGAGGCAAAAAGTTAGTTTTCTAATTTCCCATCTGGTCCAAAACTACAGAAATTTTTCTTCGCACTATTTTGTCGAATATATTATCTTATCGAAAAATAAAACACATAGCAACAGATATGGGACAAGTTAAAGGTAAATATACTTACATACTCACTGCAAAAATATTTATAGACCTATTTTCCACACATTTAATTGCAAAATAAATATTTATCTACATTATATCTGCGAAAGTTGACACACCACTGATTAGAAAGAACAAACCTTTCTTTGTGCCATTTCAACACCCAACTATTTGCTATAAAACTTAAGTAAATAAAAGAAACCAAACAATAAGTCTAGAAATTAATCACTTTGCCCTGGAAAAAAAATTACTAATGACCTGTGAATCGACGGGTAGTATGTTGAAACAGTTGAGTTGAATTTTTCTGTAATTTTTTTCTAATTAATCAGCTAAAAATATCTTTCAATGGGAAAACTTGTAAAGTATGTTATTCAGCGAGGAACTTCTCGCACTCTGACGAGTTTGAACATATTGAAAAAATTTAGTTGAAGTTTTCAGGATTTTTTGGAAGAGATTGAGAGAGACAAAGAGTTGAGTTGAAATTTTCTGTAATTTTTTTCTAATTAATCAGCTAAAAATATCTTTCGATTGGAAAACTGATAAAGTCTGTTCTTCAGCGAAGAACTCCTCGCGCTCTGACGAGTTTGAACATATTGAAAAAATTTAGTTGAAGTTTTCAGGATTTTTTGGGAGAGATTGAGAGAGACAAAGAGTTGAGTTGAAATTTTCTGTAATTTTTTTCTAATTAATCAGCTAAAAATATCTTTCGATTGGAAAACTGATGAAAGTCTGTTATTCAGCGAAGAACTCATCGCACTCTGACGAGTTTGAACATATTGAAAAAATTTAGTTGAAGTTTTCAGGATTTTTTGGGAGAGATTACTTAAATATATCGAACTCCTATTTCTACTTACATATATCCTCAATGTAATCTTCAACAAATTGCCACTATTTGAGCTGGTAATTTAGTCGAGAGACAGCTTATTTTTCCAATTTAGTCTCACCTACATACATACCGACATACAAGCAACCTCATGAGCCCACTTGAAGTTCCGTATTTATTACTCTGCCGGTGTTTTTTGGCCGTTCATTACTTGTTTGTTGTTTTTATTGCTTGACAAACATCGGTTGTCTATGTAGGTATCAAAATATGTGATCACAAGCACACAAAATTCAAAAACCCATAAAAAGGTCGAAAAGATAAAAAACGCCTCAGTGTAAGTTAAACTTATGCCATAAATGAGCCGAAAAATATGATATTTATCTATTTAACACCATTTAAGCTGTTTCAACAACAATTTTGGTATGCCGCCGGATGTTGTTGCTGTTGTAAAATGAGAGTGGTAAAAGTCACTCGAGCGCCGAGCTTTCGCTTACCTATAGATCGGAAATACATATTTGTTGATAATATTATCAATATTTGTTTGGTTTTTAGTTATTTGTCGGCGTCGATTTACTCAGCGCTTATTTGGGGTCTATTAGACACAGTAGCGGTTCAGAAGACGGCCGGTGTGGCTTTTAGACTCGGTAAATAATGTATTATTATTTCAGGTGCTTCAGAGAGAAAATTGTTTCTTTACGTTGTTCAGGCTAAAGAAATGTTGTGGTCACATACTAAGGACTTTCTTAAAGGGTCTTATTTGAAACTATAGAATTTAAACCCCTCTTTAAACGGTGACTCGTTCCGAGGTTCCCTACGTTTTAAAAGAAGAAACTTCAAATTTAATTGGGAATATTTTGTATCATTCGAAAGAACATTCTTTGGCATTCTCGGCCAACATTTATCTCTTCTCTTCAAAACGTGAAATTATTTGCTCACCGAAGTGTTTTCTCAATAAAACCATTGACTGATGCAATGTGTTGGAAGTGGGACGTTCTTGTTGAAACCAAATGTCGCCGTGCTTCAATTTCAGGCATTAAATAATCGGTTATCATGACGCGATAACGGTTACGTTCTCAACGGCATCATTTTTGAAGAATTATCCACCGATGATTCCATCAGCCGACAAATCACACAAAACCTTTTTTCGAAGTGAAATAGCAGCTCTCGCATCTCTTCAGGTTGCTCTTCGTCTCAAATGCCTCAATTTTGCTTGTTTACATACCCATTGAGCCAGAAATGGACGTCAACGTTGAACAAGATTTGTTTCGAAATCGTTAGATCTTCATGAAATTTTTCAAGAGCGCATTGAGCGAAGCGATGTCGCTTGGAAAGGTCGAGCGGCTACAGTTCTGCAGAAGCTTAGTCACATTCTTACGAAACCAATGACAACAGACCCTACAGATTTCTACGGATCTCCGAAGAACTGTTCGCAATCAAAAGCTCCATGTCAGTAAAACAAGTTCTGCAAAGAACCTGAGGAATCTTGAAGAACTGGTTTGATTTTATGCATATAAGATAACATTTTTCACTCAGTTGGACCACATATAATTTTGTGTCGCAGATGTAATGAATCTTAACGCTAGCAAAATGTGTACCTATTCCTTTTGCGTCGCACGCTTGAGCTTCATTCTTGTTTAGATAAGATTTAATATAATTTAATGGAGTGTTGCAGCGAGTAGACCCTAGTAAGTGTAAAAGAAATTCACATTAAAGGCAAAGTGGCAAAGTGGATAAGAATATTCTATGAAAAACGTCATTGAACAAATGACATGAAGACAGGCCCAAACACTGACTTTAACCCTGTAACGAAGATGGCAATTAGTTCGTGGAAGGATTCGTGAGTAATATTTACTACAAGTATGTACGTATGTATGTCATTAAGCCACACATTGTCCAAGTTTTAATGTTATGCACTCTTTTTCTTTCAATGCCACTGCATACACTTCTTCACCCTCAGCAAGTTTCATGTGCGATCTGTTGCTGTTGATAAATTGTCACTTAATTGCTGACTTAAACATTAAATAACTAAACTGTTTCGTTGTTTTTATGAATGCGTTAACAACATAATAATTATTTATTGTTGTTTTTATTTGGTCCGCTTTTGTTGGAAAGTACACGACGGTTCGTTGCTTCGTCTTATCTGATATTAAACATGACAAGTCGTGTGAGCGGTAGAGTGAGCGGATACGGGCTTACGATATTCTGCAAAGTGTGCTGGGGGAATGTTTTGCTCAGGAAGTCCGTTATTGTGGGCGTGTTGTGAAAATTCTATGCATTATTTCTTCATTGCACTTCTTTCTTAAGAGGCGAAGTTGCATGTCTTTCAAACTAAGTAGCGGTTGAAATAATATTGCGGTTAGGAAAAGCATTAATTTTGAAGTCTAAGGGTTTCGACGAAATGAATGCAAAAGGTCAAGGGAGAAGCAGGGTGAAGCAAACGATAAGGTTATTAGTCACGTTTAAGTCAGTTTTTTTATAACTCATGAAGCGAGATTGTTTCCTATGACTCCGCGGTGGGAAGCATAGAGTCATAAGGAGGCTCTATCATATATTACGACTTCGTTCCATCCTCTTGATTTGACTTAAACTCTGTTCGACCTCGTTCCTCCCACTTTATTTGACTTAAGTATTTTTTAAACTTAGTTAATTGTATAATATATCAAAATAGCTTTTCCGATTAGATCGTGTCGGTCTTTCCATTGGCTGCCTTGTGAATTCCAATCGATAGCGTTTCGGGTGATTGGTTCTGGATGTCGCTTCAGAGCATGCTCGAGCCAGCGCCATTCCCTTTGAGAATTTTGGGTCTGTTGTCTTTATGTCTGACCATTAGTATGTGCCAGAGACGGTAACGGGGCAAGAAGTGTGGCAAATATTGCGAGGCCAACGGTTTGTGAAGCTCAATGGAGGAACTTAATAAAAAACTGTTATGATAATAAGGTTCGTTTGGTTATAAAAATTATTATGGTATAGATAGTATTTTCAGCTCTGAAGATAGGGTAGTCTCGGCAGTTTTGTATCAAGTTTCAAAAAAAAAAAAAGTATAAGTTTGCCAAACATCCAGCACCCAGAGCATTTCCATCTAAACTAATCGATCAGCAGCCAGTAAGGCAAATACGCAGCAAAACTGAATTATTAATTGGGGAAGCCATGTAAAAACAAGGCACTTCCTCGAAGTTAATGCAGGTCCCTCTAAGCATGTGAACAAGCTCATTTGGAATACCAGATACATCGATTTCCGAGCTCAAATCAGCAAATTACTCCCTCGACGTTAATGCGGTTGCCTTAAATCATTGGAAGAATCTCATGTGGAATACCAGATCTATCGGTTTCCGAGTTCAAAGCAGCAATTACACCCTCGACGTTAATGCGGTTGCCTTAAATCATTGGAAGAATCTCATCTGAATCTGTCAGTTTCCAAGTTAACAGCAGTAACTACGAGAGCTCACTTTTGCTCATTCCCACGAAAGTCGAGTCTACGTCACCGGATAACATCTTAACATCCAACGTAGTATAGTCAACTTGGCGGCATTCCTCCAAACTACTTCAGGGATATTTTCTGTTTTTTTTTTTCTATTGGCTCAAGTTTGCTTTTATTGAGAGCGTATAAAATATGTTTTTGGGGTGTTATGCTCCAAGGCAAGGATTATTTTCTACAAATTTCGAAATATTAAACAAAACAGCAAAAATAAAAAACGGAAATGCTTAAAAAGTAATCAAAACGTCAACAACATACACACATAAACACAACTGACAGCGCAGCACTTCATATGAGCGACGAAACCTTCGGCTTGCCGTCGGCAGATGAGGCGAGCAAGGTATCGAGCGACGGCAGGCTGCAAGGCAGGAGCGAGTGAAGAATGTGTGAAGTAGCGAAAGCAACAGGGAAACAGAATTGCCGACGGCAAAACGCCACATGCCACACATAGAAGCAAATCGCGCTAAATGTCTCTTCTTCAAGGGTATGTGAATGTGTGTGTTTGCTAGCGCGGGTACACATTTTGGCTTCGTAGTGAAATTATGGTTGTGCGCTTTGTTGTTGCCACTTGCTTTAGTTAATAATTCGTGGTTATGCTTTTTGTTTGTTGTTGTTGCTGCTGATACCCGAAGTGCACACAACGCTACTTGCACATGCTCGTGAATATCATATTTGAATGAATATTTTATTTGTATTTGTATGTATCTATGTGGACATGCAACCAACTGAACATATACATATGTATGTGTATGTATTGTATGTATATTGTTGCGTGTGTGTAAGGGGGTGGAGTTAAAAAGTCACGCACGCAACTTCACTTTGCTGCCATGTCGCCTCAAACTGCTGCCTTGACTAGCTCACTGCCTGACTGGCTGTCTCGCTGACTGCCTGCGATTTTCGAAATTACTGTAGGCGGGGCAGCAGCCGAAGAGCTCAAACCTATGCACATAACTGCAGACAACAAAAGCAACACACAGCATTTTCCTCTAAGAACTATTGCTTGCATTTGTTCCTTCTAAGCAGGGGTTTACTGTGGCAGGCAAGCGTTCTTTTGCCGCAGTTGAAGCAGTTGGAGGTAGCGGACTGAAATCGAGAACGAAGTTACAATAAATGTTTGCTTGTATGTGATTTTGTGTGTGTGAAGTGTAGGAAGGCATTTGCCGTCGGCGCTCGCAATCCCAGGCATGAAAGAATGAAATTCTAAATAAATTAATATGTGCTCGGAATGAGAACTTCTTCTGCAATAGCTAGTATTAAAAGGGGCGTGATTGGTGAATGGAATAGTTGCTACACATACACATGTGTACATACATATGTATATTGCTTATGTAGCGCATATCTTTAATAAAGTTTGAGGAACTAAAGTGGAAAAATAATTTGAGGTTATATGAAATTACTTGAAAGATAATGGAAAAAGGCGGAAAATTTGTTGAGAAAAGATATTTAATAAAAAATAAGAGAAGCACCTTTGCAGAAATTTCACCTCCTTCATAGAGATATTAAAATCACATTTGAAAAAGTAGACTTCAAGAAGTAGAAGTTGAGAGAAATTCGATTTTTCAACTTTATTTTTCTACGTTGAATTTCACTGCCTGCTTAATAATCTAATACTTTAAAGATGTTTCTATCTTCACTGCCATTCGCTATCTCATCTTCAGCTAAGCACTTTTCCACAACTCACTTTTCATTCGTTTGTGGCGTTTCCTCAATAATGGCGCTGGCTTGTGCACATGCCTGTCACACGAATTAACCGATAATGAACAGACAAAATGTGGAAAAGGGATGTGGCTTAATGCAAGACACACCCACTTAAGGGTTGTTGTAGTTGTTACAAGCAATAAAGTCGACTGCTAATAAATAAATAAGCATGAAGGAGTGGAAATATACTTTCAAAAATGCTTGATTGTATATCGATAGACGATAGAGGGCGCTGTAGGTGTTAAATTTTCATTAAAGGGGCACAAAATGTTCTTCTTATTCTTCTTTATATGCGTAGACACCATTTGCGCGGTTCAAGCCAAGTTTAGAACAGTCGTTCTTCCTTTTCGCTGATTCGAGTCACTTGGAGATTCCAAGTGCAGCCAGTTTCTACTACGCATGGTCTTTCCAAACGGAGCGGAGGCCTTCTTCTTTCTTTACTCTCAGAGCTGGAGTGTTTCCATCCATTTGGACGACATGACCACAGCTGCATTTGTGCGTGACCTTAAGACCGTCTTCAAGACGGTGATGGGCCAGAAAAAGCAGCAAGTATTGCGAAGACTACGAGATTCCCTAAAGTGTAGATTTAACATTGGAGTTTGGTATTTTAATTCTGGTACACCGCGTAGTGTGCAGGTACCAAACCAAAAATATCGAAAAACAATGACCGTCTGGATTTTTGAGCGGCTTTGGCGTGATTTTTTTTTTTTTTCGGTTTCCCTCCGATGATTGTTGACTTGTCTGCATCACCAACTCTCTATGCATGAATCCAAAGACACCCGTTTATGGTATTTTTTTTGAAAAAAATTAAGCTTTGTCGGGACGAGTCCAATAAGAACGCTTTCCATACCCTAAATATCCACCAAAATCATTCGAACGAACTCTCGGTGAATGTCAAGCTCTCTTGCCATCTCTTTAACATTTTTCTGACGATTTTCAAGCACCGTAACCTTCACTTTTTTGATATTTTTAAGAGCTGAAGAGGTCGAAGGTCGTCCAGAACGAGACATGGCTTCAACGATCTCTTGACCATCTTTGAAGTCTTCGTACCACTCGTACGCTTGAGGTTTTGTACATTTTTAAGATTTTTTTTTTGTATTTTTCCCGCTCACTTCTTCCTTTCGCCTGAAAACTGTAGGTAACATCAGTAACCTAAATTAATTGTCAACTTCTCGGAATGGCGTTTACAACGGCGAAAATCTGCTCATTAAATTGCTGGTCATATCAATTGCACGGTAAGTAGTACAAGCTCAGCCAGCAGAGATTAAGCGCTGCGTTACCTTATCTAAATCTCGCGGCGATATGTCATCGCGGGCAAGGTTAACGGTGGCCGAAGACTTCACTTTAAGAAAAGATACCAAGCTTATGGAAAATATATACATATGTGTGTTAGTGTGCTGTATTTCCGCTACAATACGCTTGATTATATGGCGTTCGTGTAAAGCAATTAAGCGTTTTTATTATTATTAAGTTTTTTCTTCGTTTACGGAGAAATCGCTGTGGAAAAATCTTAAGAGTCAAACGGCAAAATAAAAGGAACAATTAACACCGTGAACAGCAGTACACAAATACATCTACAAATAAACACATATAAAGAGTTGAAAGCGTGAGCGGCAACGCTCAAAAGCCAAAGCGCAGCGCCGCGCCGCTGGTTGCTGCTTTAATAAAATCTTCACGTGCACAGACGGTTGAAGAAACATCATCTACCACAAGCTGGTGATGCCATTTAGCGTGTAGCTTACCTATCAGCACAGAAAAAGTGGCTAGCTACACAACAACAACAATAAGAACACGTTGATGTAAAACTATTTTTTCTGCGCTGAAACCCAATGGACGGCAAAAAGCACGAAAATAAATAAATAAAGCCACCGCCGCAAACGTAGGCGAGTTGCAACGCCAGCAACAACAACAATAACACACACCATAAACTTTAAGAATTTACTACGCTCATTGATGCTATCTTTTTGGCAGTGCGAAAGTGGCGAAAGAGGCGAAATGGTGGACCGCTGCCGGAGTTCCGGGCAGACGCGGCGATTTGAAGGTGTTTGCGGTTCGTGCGATGACCGCGTTGATCTCCACACAACGGCTTATTTGTAAGTGGTTGTTGTACGTTGTTGTTATTGTTGTCGTCGGTGACGGCGACGGCGAACGTTTTAAATAAATAATTTTCCAGAGATTATGCTTGGCAACGCCAATTTGACACTTAAAGAGTGCGCTGGATTACGAGCACTTGAGCCGATGACGAAGGTGGGTCGCGCGACACCTGTGTCCGTCCGCGCCGGAGAAGTGACAAAAGCTTGGGAGCTTGCTTGGTAGATGCGGCGAAAGGTTTTCAGTACTCTTAGATACAGATGTTGTGGCTGATATTGTTGTTGTCTGTGTTGTCGCAGATCAGTACGCGACCGTGGAGGCGGCGGCAAGCGCGCACGGCCGGTGGCTGAGAAGCATGACAAAGCAGAAACAAAACTCTGCTGACAGCAAACACAAAAGTCGCGGCAACAATGGAAACAACAAAACTTTCAGTAAGTTGTAAGTAGAAAAGTGGTAAGCGACGGCAGAGATTAATGCCAAAGATGTGAGCAGACAAGTTCCAAGAAGTTGTTCGCACTTTTGTTGACGATGTTGTAAATTTTGGCGCTAATCTATGTACATGCATAGTTGTTGTTTTGGTTGTTGGTGCGCTTGTATGTCCATATGTGAGTAACGCCACCGGTGTTCTACGGCCTTGTTGTTCTTCGGGCTTGAATCAAAATTGTGACGGATCCGTTGCGAAGTAACTTAATTATTTAAAAGTCGTGGACGGCCAACAAATCGCTGGCGCAGAGATCAAGACTTTGCATGAAAAAAAGCACCGAAAATAATAAAAACAAACACACCAAGTTCCGCATAGAACGCGCAGCGAAAGTGACAGGAATGTTAAGCAGCTTTGCAAGTGTCTCAGCGCGCCACAAACACACATAACAAAAAAAAAAAAAAAAACAAGAAAGGAGGGGCCAAGTTCGGGTGTCACCGAACATTTTATACTCTCGCATGATAAAGTGATAATCCAGATTCCAAGCGTGGTTGTGAACCGATTTCACCCATATTTCGTACATGTCATCACGGTGTTAAGAAAATATTATATACCGAATTTCATTGAAATCGGTTGAGTACTTCCTGAGATATGGTTTTTGGTCCATAAGTAGGCGACGCCACGCCCATTTTCAATTAAAAAAAAACCCTTCACGCAGCTTCCTCCTGCCATTTATTTTGTACAATTTAGTGTTTCTGACGTTTTTTGTTAGTCGGTTAACGCACTTTTAGTGATTTTCAACATAACCTTTGTATGGGAGGTGGGCGTGGTTATTATTCGATTTCTTCCATTTTTAAACTGTATATGGAAATACCTTAAAGAAACGACTCTATACAGTTTGGTTTTTTCACTTTCCAATTTTCCACTTTTCCAAAAAAATTACGTCCAAATATGCCCCTCCCTAATGCGGTCCTCTGTGCCAAATTTCATTTTAATATCGTTATTTATGGCTTAGTTATGACACTTTATAGGTTTTCGGTTTCCGCCATTTTGTGGGCGTGTCAGTGGGCCGATTTTGCCCATCTTCGAACTTAACCTTCTTATGGAGCCAAGAAATACGTGTACCATCATGATATCGCAATTTTTACTCAATTTACAGTTTGCACGGACGGACGGACGGACAGACAGACATCCGGATTTCAACTCTACTCGTCATCCTGATCACTTTGGTATATATAACCCTATATCTGACTCTTTTAGTTTTAGGACTTACAAACAACCGTTATGTGAACAAAACTATAATACTCTCTTTAGCAACCTTGTTGCGAGAGTATAAAAACAAAAGCAAAAGCGCCAAAGTTGTTTTAACGCAATAAAACTATTAATGGCTCGGAAGATTACAACTTTTACAGCGCAAACGTAAATCAAAGTGGCAACAGAATATGCGTGTGTTGGCATGTTACAAGCGAAATGAAAAAAGTTCCGCAAAAACACGGTGAACCCGAAGTTTATGTAAGTAAATCTGCGGCAGAGCGCTGTGTTCACAGTAAGAACACATGTAATTACATATTCCGCTGGAGCAGAGGAGCTCTTGTGCTGCGGGAAACTAGTAAGTTTTAAGGTTTAACGAAGAACTTAAGAAAAAGAAAAATAAACGAAATGAAAAAAAAAAACAGAAAAAATCTTCGGCAGCACCGTTTCTACCCTTCCCGATTTTTATAACATAAAAGTGTATAAAGAGATTAAAACACTGGCGATTTCCGTCTGTCACAACTTGATCGATCTGCTTGGAGGTTTATTTGATCCAACACCTTGATTAGTTTCCCTATTCTGGAATCTGGTATTACTTCTTTAATGGCGTAGACACTGCTAGTCGTTTCTTGTTTTCACAATGTGACGCCAATTGTTCCAAGCGAAGCCGTCCTTCTCCACCTAGTCTTTCCAACGGAGTAGTACTACAGACAACCATATATCGGGCTCCGGTCCATTGTGACAAAGATACCTTCCTCGCCCACTCCGATGTCAGAGTCGCCAACCATGATATTGACATCGTGGCGGAGGCAGCCCGCATAGGTGCACTCCAAGCGCTCATGCAAAACATCTTTGGTCCACCGGGATGCATGTCACGACTCGGCAATGGAATCGCTCTCACACCACGAATCCCACACGGAATTTGTGCTACTTTAAATAGTACTATGATAAATGCCACAAAGACCTACTAGTCCCATCCATCGCACTTCTTGGATGGCGGTGATGTCAGCATTTACTCTTACGAGGACATCAATCAGCGGCACTTTCTCAATTAAGTGATCGGACATTGCAGCTGCATGCCTTTAAATCGTAATCCTTAACATGTTGGCAGTGGTTGACAACAAAAGCGGCGTCTCTCATCCGAGACTGTTTTGGTCTTTTCATTGGGGACGTTTTTTTACGTGGCGGATCCCAAACGCAGCGCACAACACTGGAGAGAGATGATTCGCGTTCTCACTTTAGCTCGCCTTCGAACGTATATTTTTCGGCTACCCAGAGTATACTTGATCTAAGGCCGGAAGCCATTAGCGACTAGAGCCGTATGTAAAAGGATTGTTTCTGGCCATTTCCAAGTGAATGGCGATCAAAGAACTTTCCTCACTTGCGCGAACTTCTACACATGACTCCATACTTTTTGAAAATTATCTCTTTCAAATGTTGTCCGTGGCTACGTCTCAGAGGATTTATCTGTTACGTATAATCTTCAATGACTCGTGCGATCATTTCGGTTGGCGAATGACACGAGTGATGTTTTGCTCCAAAGTCTGAATCAAAGTGTAATTGTTCGTATAGATTTTAGATTTTATATGTCCTTGATGCGCTGAGGTAATAGATAGTGTTGCTATTAGAAATATATTATGTTGGGCATATTTTTGTAGATTTCCATAAATATAAAATTTTGTATTAATTTTCTTTTTTGAAGAACTCATTGGTTTCGCTTCTTATCGTAATTTGAAATAAGCTCGTTTTTTTTCGTTCCTTAAATACGATACTATTTTAGGGATACCATGAAACACCAAACCAAAAGAAGTAATACAACTAACAAATATAACAAAAACAAATAACAAAGCTTCAATGCCACAAAGCAGACTTTTCGTGATGCAACGAGCCGTTTAATTCTTCTCATCACTAAATAAACGGATAGGGACGGACAAAGTTAATGTCAAATCGCTCACCTCATAAAATTAGGATACACTGACTGATTTTGCGCCTTTAACTGCACTAACAGCTTCCCGAAATGAAATTAGCATCAAAAGTTCGCTGATTTTACGAGTTAGGCGACATGTGATGAACGACATTGACGTAGTTCACGAACTAAACAAATATAAAACACTTTAGAAACACACAAAAGGAGCGCAAGAATCAACAGTTGATTCTGAGAATTTCACACTTTTTGATTCCGCAACCGACGGCAGACACAGGAGCCGACCGAGACGAGGACCGCTGTTGGCCGTGCTGCATAGCAAGTTTGTATGTTAATACTTCGGTTTCTACGTATTTGGGGCAGAATTAACAAACTGAACTGCAACAAAACATAAACAATGAAATCACAAAGAAACTGAAGTAAACAAACAAACAACAGGCAAGCAGGCAACTTGAGCTGCCACTTTACGCTGGCTTGCCTTTTAATCCTGCCTTTAACCTCTTGGAATACCTGTCTCTTATACACATCTAGATGTGTATAAGAGACAGGAAGTAAACAAACAAACAACAGGCAAGCAGGCAACTTGAGCTGCCACTTTACGCTGGCTTGCCTTTTAATCCTGCCTTTAACCTCTTGGAATACTGTGCGTGTGTATGCCACGCATTTGCGGCAGGATGACGCTGCTGCTTTCCCGCTGCGGTCGTTCGCAGCGCATGAAATTTAAATCCGCACTCGGTCTCAGCGCGTCGAACGGACCTGAGTGACAGTTAGTCCGCCAGTCAGCTTGCCAGTCAACCAGCCACGGCCACGGTGTTCGGTATTGTGTTGAATTTACTTACAGGTAAACCTAAAAATCACCCCCGCCCACCAGCGTTCGGCTACACAAAGTCGCATTATGCGTTTTATTACCTGCTGGCCGGCACAACCGCAGCGCTTCTCCATGCGACTTAATGGCTTTGACTTTCGAACCTTTATTTCAGCAGGCTGTTGGCTTTGTTGTTGCCCAGCCGGCAACCGCCTGCGCCGTGATTGAATGACTTTTAATGCCGTCACAACCACTAACCAAATTCATCTCTCTTGATTGTCGTCGTCTCTTCTGGCGACCGAAATATACGGACGCGCTGACGTGCATTAGCGTTTGTGTGGCTGTGTGTCCGCCGTCGAGTTGGTAGCTTCTTTGCATGGTGGGCGTGACTTAAAATTAACATTGCAAATTTGCGTGTATTTTTCCGCAGAACTCAGGCGAGGCAGTGAAATATGCATAAGTAATATGATATGACGCGACGCGCGGCGACGCTCGGACGCCGACTGCTGATAACTTGGTTGCAGTGTGAGTCACGGCTTGAGTGCTGTAGAAACTTGATGATTAATTGGACAAGAAGTACGAGTATTTATTTATATTAAGCAAGCGATTGGCGAGCTGCATAATTGGTGTCTTCATTACCGCAGACTGAAAATGTTGCCGCTGCGCGTTGTGGCATCTTTGATGTCACTCCACTCATCTGGCACTCATTATTCATTTGATAATATAATTTGTGGGTACTTCTGAAGATTTATGTTGCTTAAATCCTTCTCGGTGTATTGGCGTAGCGATCTTATTTTCGTGCTGAGCGCGTGATTTCTTAGATTTTTGGCTTCTAGTAGCGCTGTGGTGATTTCAAGATTTAAAAGTGGAATTTATACAGTTCAAAGCTCATTTTGATTTCATAGGCAACATAGTCCATATTTTCCTGTGTGGGAAACTTGCTATTTGATATGATTATGACAGACTACTACTAGGAAGGTGGGATCAATATTGCTAACGGAAGATTATAGATTTGGTTAGATGACTGATCGATGATCACATGTGCACTGGTATATGTAGTCCTTTATGAAGCCATAGAAAATCGATCTTATAGGTTAGTAAAGCGCTTATTAGCCAATAAAAATTTGCACGGGCTTTTGATCTCCTTTACCGCCCGCTTGGTGGGATGTCTGAAAGCATACGATCCCAGGTGCTTAAGTCTTAACCTCCCAAACCCGGTACAAGCAAGAAGCAAGTTTTGAGTCCCTTCACCTCATATTCGTCTAAACAGCTTCTGCAAATCCTTAACCAACTCTGAACGCACTGCGAATGAGTTCACGGCTGGTATCAACGGTCTGCTATCTGGGTGAATGGTCATTTCTCTAAAAGCAGCTGCCACTACAGCTTAGAGAACACTGTAATAATCAGGAAGTCTGAAGCTGGCGTTAATAGAGAGCTTCTGGCAGTGAACTCCGCCACTAAGCTTTGACCCATCCCTACAGAAGCTCACTGTCTCACTCCTCTAACGACTTCTTCCCATCCAGAGCTCCCTCGTCGGTATATGGACAGAGCAGGAGTTGCCAGTTTGGCGACTTCATGATCTAAGTGATCCGATATGAAGTCAAAGTGTGTGAGCATATCCGCGTAATAAGATACGTGTTCTTTTAAAAATCCACATTCTCTGAGTCTAAAGCCACTTTTGCAGCCATACACTCGCCAGTGATGTCTTCTTGCACTTTGTTAAAGCCATCATGTCCTAGAAACTTTATTTAAAAAAAAAGGGGAGCTTCTCTAGCAGTCCAATATGCGTCGGTCCCAGCCAACCAAATATCACAATATTGGAACTGGCATATCTCTTTCGAGCAACCTCCTTTTTACGCATATTTCTGATCCACTTTTATACTTCCTGGCCTCTCCATTGGCCTCCACAAACATTTGCTCCACTTTCATGAAAGGCATATTGCTGCATTAGTACAATAAGCGCTGACCACCGGCAATAATTTGCGGCAAGCAGCCAACTAACGAATAATATATGTATTAATAACCAAGCCAAACGAAAATTTTTTCGCGCGCGCACTTTGCTGTCTGCAATTGCAAACGCATGTGATGCAATAAATAACTGCAAATAAAAACCGCAAACAAACACACACTCATAAAAGTATAAATGGTCGTTTGTCTGCGAGCTGCCTTGCGGCGGCTGCGTCGGCGCATTTCCTTTGAACTTCTGTCTTCAAAGTCGAAGCAATTTTCTGTGACTGTCTGTCCGCTGCATTGGCAGCACACGAATACTTACATTGCTGTGCAACCGTGTGCCGTCAAATGGACAATTCACAGCATTTATTTATTTTAATTCTTTACTGTTACTCGCCTTTTCATGAACTGTGTATGGAGCAGCATTAAGGTGGGGCAAAACGGATGAAAAGAATATTTTTTTCGCTCAGTACGCAAAAGAGATTCTCTCCAATTATAAGATCTTAATTGTAAAGCGAAGGTCCTCCGTTCTCCGTTGGGTTCAGGAAGAATCTCTCCGAGCCGTCCGAGAACTGGCTCCCACGTCACTTTTAACGGTCATAACTACGAAGTCGTAAATAATTTCGTCAAACACCAACAACACTGTCTGCCTCGAAATCCAACGCAGATTAACTCTTGCCAACAGGTGCTACTTTGCACTGAGTAGGTAATTGAGAAGTAATATCCTCTCTCGACGAACATAGATCTAACTCTACAAGTCCAAACTTAGACGATGAAAACAGCTGATGAGTCGGCGTTTCGAGTTTTCTAGGTAAAGTAAGAAAGGTGAGGCGCATTAGCAAAAGTGTATACTGCAGTAGCTGGAACAATGAGTTGTACGAGATGTGAGACGACATTGATACCTAATAGTTCAGTGCATTAAGAGACAGCGGCTCCGCTGGCTAGGTATGTCAACTGAAAGAATGAAAACCCTCCTGCTCATTGAGTATTCGACGCATTGCCCGCCTGTGGAAGCAGAGGAAGAGGAAGTCCTTTACTTCGTTGGACTGAGCAGGTGGAGAAGGACCTGCGAAGAGGAAGAGTGAGTAGCGCGCTGTGTATGGGCTATGAGATACAAAAAATCATTCATCCGCCCTTTCGAACCACCCTAATCTGCATACATTTTTCGATTATTGTTTTCCACATACAAAAAAAAAAAAAAACAAAAAAAAAAAAAAATAGGCGCGGCGACATATGCGTGACGCCTTAATGAAGCAATCAAAATTTGCTGCTACCTGCGCCCACCTGAGCCCACTCACAGCCCTGGCTCACATGCGCTGCTGCTGCAAATTTTATAACAGCCGGCTTTGCGGTCGACAGTGGAAGTGGTCGAAAAGCATTTTAGCACTCATTATGCGCACAGTTTTTATTGTCGGTCGCCGCTCGATTTTGTTCTTGTTGTTGCGTGGTCGTCGCTGCTTATTTCAAAATTTAATTCACACTTTCATAAAAATTGCGCATTGTTGTAAAGCAGCAATTGTTTCGCAATGTTGCACGTGCATAAAAAATTGACAGCAACAATCGATCGAGCAGCTGACATTGCCTTTGGCGCTGCGGTTGCGTTTTTCTCGATGCAATTGCAATGTTATAAATTTGTTGGGAAAACAAGCTGCAAGCTACGCTCACATGTAACGGCGGCGGCAACCTTGTGTGTTGCAACAAAAAACAGAAACCGATAGCGTTTGTAAAATATGTAAAAATGGCAATAAAAAGTGATGCGATTGCTCGTCAGCTGTCAATAAAAATTGAGTCAGTAGTTGAGCGCACTTTTTGCTTGCTTTTTATGGCCAATTTAACTGCCAATGTGTAGAAGATGGGTCACGACTGTGGCAATGAGTTACACAAATTACATTTTCAAATTGGCAGCAGCTGTTGGTGGTTCACACTGCTCAAAAGCAATAATTGTATGCATTTGGGTGTTATATAAATGACTGAGTAGGCGATTGCTGGCAATCATGGTTGAATATAGGTCTTTATGGAAAAATTACGTCAAAATTTGTTTTAACTAAAGGGTGGCAACCTTGTTAATTTCTTTATTTAAAGAATTGCAAGTTTTTGGCCTTTTCTACAAATTTTATAGTCAGTCTTTGGTGATACATGTCACAAAATTATTATTTTTTCACACATGGCAACTCTGTTTCGGACATTACGGATATAACGTTATTTAAATAGTTAAATTTTTTTGCCATTGATTATAGATTTTGTACTCAGGCATTGGTTACGCACCTTACAAAGTTATTATTTTTTCAAACATGGCAACCCTATTTCAGAAATTTGTAGGAATGAGGTATTATATTTTATTAAGCAGGAATATGTAAACCAGACAATTACGTGGCAATATTGTTAAAATGTGTGTTTTAAAAATCAGTTGGCTACTCTGCAATATATAGTTAGGAATATAGCGCCCTTCTCAGTATGACCTCTCCCGAAATCTAGCTGTTTAAAATGGTCTGAAAACCTTTTTATAGACACTTACTCAGATTTTTTTTCGGACCAAGAACCACAGAATTTCGTTGAAAATTTTTAACTTCATTTCCGAGACTTTACCTTTAGTGTTCCACTCATTTTCTCTGACCGAAAAGATCGAATTACCTCGACAAATTCGTTCCCAAGACATTTGGATCTAAGTAACCTAGCCTCTGGTTACCGGATTTTTATCCGGTAGAAGACTGTCGACACGGCGTAATTCCTTGAAATTACTTCAGGAATACTTACTCCCGCAACAACAATCACTTCGACAAATCGCTCGTGACCTTTCGTCAGGCTCCAAGAATAGAATCTAGTTTGGGACTAACTATATGTTCTAAATTTACCTCATCACTCCAAGTAAAGGCTTTCGTTAAACACAAACAGACAAGATCATAATATTGATATGATTTCTCCGAAAAGCTCATTATTTTTGTTAGGCTTCTTAGCAACTTAGAGTTCCACATATCTCCAATGCTGTGAAGCATGATTGAGCTCATGAAATGCTACATATTTGAACAGAAAACTTCAAATCAAAGCAAAAAGAAAAAACTAACCCATAATTACCGAATTTTAGACTTCATTGAAAACCGTGGGCAGGAACAAAAAATTGTAGAAAAATTCAGTAAATAACTGTCATTAAAGCAGCAGCTTGTGTTCAAGCAAAACTACAAATTTTCTGCTTATAAAATCTTTTAATGGTGATTGAATAATTAAACGCTTCTATTTGATGTGCCATCAATCAAAGTCAACGACACGGTGCGCCAAGAAATTAAACACCTATACAAACACATTGAGATAGGCGCAAAACGCACGGTAAAATATGCCTTCACAGCCGCTGCCATTCAAAACTGAACAATATAAAGAGAAAACACAGAAAAAACACTTAAATTACTAAAAATTCAACGGCCAAGCGTGTAAATTAGTCATTTAAAGCGACTACTGAATATTGAGCGACATGTCCGGTAGGACAGCGGCACCGTAACGGAAGGTGAGCAGACCTCACGATCGACAAGCGATCGATCATATTTGACTGCGAGAAAATCAGACTACAGCCTGCCGAAGAAATTGAGGGAGATCACAGTGGAGATTTTGATTTACAAATTTTTTTTTTTTTTTTTTTTTGTGAATTTTGATTAATCGTTTTGAAATCGTAATGCATGAGTGCAAAAAGCCTGTGAATTATGGTTTCAGATTAGAAATTTGATATTTAACATCGTATTGTTGTATACAATAACTGATTTTTGGAGTCCAGCATAAAAAAATAATGTATTGTGTAGTTTTCAACATAAAATTTCCAATTTGGTTTTCAGAAATGAAATAAATGGGTTTTTGCTCTTGACTGATTTCGATAGAAGATCATATATTTCTTATGGCAAATTTGTGGCAAAATGTTGTTAAACCATTTACTGTTTGGTAAGAATATAAGCCATTGAGAGACTGTTATTGATGATATCCCTGAATTAAAAATTACCAAGGCAGAAACAATTTTATTAAGGTGCTTTTATAGTCTAAGAGACTGCAAAAATCGATGTTTTTTCCTTGATTCGATAGTTTAGATATGCAAAAATATCTCGCCAAAAATATTTCACGAAATTCAAAACAAATCCGAAGTTATAGTCATTTTAGTGTCGTGACAACTAAACTGCTGTGAGTTGTGGACGAAACTTAAGGGATTACATGGGTTTATGGGATTCAAAAAATCGTTTTTTTATTGTTTTATTGAATTCTAAAAGACCTCTAGAATATTATCCTAAATCTTGAATTTGATCCGAGCAATAGTTTTAGAGATTCTGCTTTGAGAACTTATGCGCTCGAGGCTAACTAGGCTCAGTGTGCCGTTAAATGTGTTTTTGAAGTCGGTTTGCAATATTTTTCAAGAACTACTCAAACCGATCTTCATGAGGTTTTTGAAATACAATTCTTAAGGACTTGGGCGAATGATTTTTTTCGATAACAACTATTTGAAAAAAAAAATCGGGAAACTTTTATTGAAATTTTCATAACCATTCCCTACCGGGTCTCCATCCGACTAGTTGGCATTCGTACGCCAGCTGTTCGTTTATTACAATACATACTTAGTATTTCTATACATTGCTGCTCGCATATTTACTCATTGAGATGCAAATTAAATTTGGCGTGAAGTGACTTTTGTAATAAAGTGCCAAAGCAACAAAAAAAAAAAGTAAAAACAATAACAGCAATAATAATAAACTATGAGTAGGACAAGTTAATGAATGAATGCAACATTTTGCTATTTCAATTATAATTTAATTAAATGTCGTCGAGTTTTAATTGGAACTTAATGTACAATAACTAAATGCTTAAATATGTAAAGATAAGTGCACACTTGGGTTATTAAATAACGACGAAGAAAAGGGAGCTTTTGAGTGATTTATGGATGAGATTGAACAGAGAACTTAAGAGACAAAAGGAAGTGTTAGAGATCTTATAAATTATATATAGTATATACATATAAAAGGACAGCGTGACGAGCTGAGTTGATTTAGCGATGTCTCTATCTCTCTCTGTATGTCTATTCGTCCATCTGTATATTTGCGAATTAGCTCTTCAGTGTTTGAGATATCATTCTGAAATTTTGCATCCATTCTTTTCTGAGAAGCTGATCATTTGTACGAACGGCCGATATCGGTTCACTATTGCATGTAGCTTCCATAGAAACCGAACAGTCGGAATAAAGTGTTTGTAAAGAAAACTTTTTCTGTTCACAAGATATCTTCACCAAATTTGGCATGACTTACATATGTTCAAAGGAAATAGTGCAATCTCCTAAGAAACTGTTCAGATCGGTTCACTATAGCATATAGCTGCCATACAAAATGTACAATAGGTATCAAGTGCTTGTATGGAATACTTTCTCATTTGAAGAGATTTCTTCACGAAATTTGGCTTGAAATATTGTTCTAGAAAGCGGTGCAATTTTTGGGAAAATTATTCTGACTATAGCATATAGCTGCCGTACAAACTGGCCGATTAAAGCTCTTGTAAGAAACCTTTTGTATTTGTGATGTGAAGGGTATTATAGCTTCGTTGCAACCGAAGTTAACATTTTTTCTATTTTTATTTGAAAAAAAAAAACAAGCTAACATTTCGTTCTTTTTTTATTTATCAAAAAATTCTGTAATTCTCATCCGGTTAATGAAAATCTTAAAGATTACAATGTTTGCCAGAAAACACTTTTATTTTGTTAAAAAATAAATTATATGTTTTTATATAAAAAAAAACAACAATTGTAACACTTCATTCGCTCAGAAAAAAATTTCTGCAATTCTCCACTGGTTTATTGATATTTTTAAAACTGCAATTTTTGCTAGAAAACACTTTCGTTTCGCTTACAGCACACTATAACCTTTAAATTGTATTTTATTAGCACTAGCAGTATTAAAGAAAGTTACATAATAAATTGAAGTTAATTATGCCTTTTAGCTGCTGCTTCTTCTATGCCGATGTGGCGTCTAAAATAGCTTTTAATTTATGAGCAGTTTATATTTAAATTTTATTTTACAAGACTTTTCCTGTATTTTATTTCAATATTAAATGCCAGTTAGTAGACCAAACTAATTGGAGGCAGAAGTGCGCGCTTGTAGAGGCAAGAAAAGGCAGAAAAAATTGTATATTTCTATATACTGAGATATATACATATTTACGAAATAGCAAAACTAGTTAGACACTAGATAATTTAAACATATTCATGTGTTTGCAGTCCGTTTAAGCAAGCTGCTGTCTTGCCAATGTGCTACAGCAGTTAATAGCATTTGGAGCCACTTGACCAAGTCCATATTGAATAGCCGCAGGAGCAAGGCTTGTATTAAGCCTTCATGTGTGCGTGTTTGTGCTACTAAGTTGTGAGTAAAAGTGCCTACAGATATTACTTAATACATTTGCTACAACCTATGTGGCTATAGGTATACATATAAACACATATATATGTATGTATATATACATATGCATATGTTTATATGTACTTATGTATATTTTACACACAATTTGTTGCTGTAGCTGGAGATCAGCACCTTGGCAACTCAACTGTGCGGCAAATGGCTAAGCATTCGCATGCAGTCGAGTCATTTATCTGAGCAATGTCCGTCCTTACCTGCCACAGTCCGACTACATGCGTGCATACGCGCATGTACTAGCACACAAACACACACACATATGTATATGTAGCTCATCTGTTTTTCCAATCGCTTTACTACTGCTATCTGCTGTCCGTCCGCTCGCTTGTCGCTTGTTTAATTCAGCTGTTCGCACATGCGATAGATACTGAGTTACAAGATAAGCCGGGCAGCCACTAAAGCGCATTAGAATTCACTACTCAACCGACTTCACTACACTTCATTTCCTTGTAAATATCCAACACACACAGCATATAAACATACATACATACTATATATCAGCATATGTATGTATATATTATTTTACTGGCGTAGCGAGTGTGGACTAGCGCCTAGAGCCTTTTAGAATTGGTGGAAACATTTTAAATGCATTTTTGTTGTAATTGTTGTTGTGCACGTGTTGTTAGCTGGCAATTGACCAATGGCAGCAAAACCTGTTAGTTATAGCAAGCGCCTTTTTTACACTTCCTCGCCGCCTTTTTGTTGTGGCAGCGCTGCCCAGCAGCGTCACAGGCATTTGTTGGTGGTATGAGTGTTAGAAAAAACCTCCACTGCCTTAGAGTAAGCGTTTACCAACAAATATACATTTATACATATACAAATCTACAAATATGTACAGCCAATATTTAAATGTATATCCGTACATATGTATATGTTGTTCGAGTACTATATCGACTGCTTGGCAGCCAAAGCGCTTCGCTCGAGGGGTCCTGTCCTCTCAGTGTGCGAAATTCACTTCCTGCTTCTTAATGGCAATCAGTTAACTGCATTATATACAAATGGGTCTGAACATATCTATACATACTAACTGTAACATTTACATATTGCCATTAGACAGTTTAGGTGCTGCCTTCCTTTTCCTCCTGTCCTTCCTCAGCTATTTCCATTCCATTATTTTTCTCACTGCTTCTGCTGACGTAAAGCAGCAGCGCTGAATTTTTTATATGCTTTAAGTGTTCGGAATTTTACTAATTTCATTAGTTTGATCTATCATCATTAAATATTTGATTTATTTGAATACTTAACAGTTATTAAGTGTAAATTTGTCGGTGTGGATTGGGTAAAAAAAAAAAATTAAAATTATATAGGCGTGCAACTAATTGTATATAATTGTGGGTTTATTAGCCTAAAGAATGCCTGGGGAATGTGGTGACCTGCTAATGAGCAAATCATGTAAATTAGCGTGATTAATTTTTCAACTAAAATGTTATACAACTGAGTAGATAAATATCGCCTGCTTTGAGATTCAGTTGGGAACTAATGCTGGAGTTCGATCAGTACACTTTTGAGGAACTATTTTAATGGTTAATAATATATTTTTAAACGAATGGCAACTTTTTACATTACTGAACATATTTTCATCTAGATCGGTTAGTAGTTTAAGGGGTTACACGGGTTGACGGGCTACAACAAAGCGATTTGTTTATTACCTTATTAAACCACCTCTAGGTCCAAAATTTTCAAGTTGTACTGGGAAATATAACAGTTATAGAAGGGTTAAAAGGTGAAACAAAACTTCCCGGCTTGTTGGTTTTCAACAAGATTTTAACTGATCTTGTAATATAAGACCGAGCATTGTTGTTATGGAAATATCTTGCTTCATGTCTAGTCGCAAATTTCTGGCGTTTTTCGACTAGCGCCTGCTTTCATTTGATGAGCTTTCGTCGGCAGCTTTCCCTATTAATAGTTTCACTTGGCTTTAGAAGCTCAGTATACATTTAATGATCTCACCAAATACCGAGCATTACCTTGGCGTCATGGCTATTAGACTTTGCTGTTGATTTGTCGTGGTTTTTGTGTCAATAAAAATTTTCTAAAAAGTTTAAAGTTTAAATATTTTGTCAAGTCCGTTGCCTTCTAGCTGTAATTATACTTTGAACAGGATACATTAAGTTTGCCATGAAGTTTGTACCACTCAGATGGAAACGACGGATACCTTATAAGGTATGTGTATGTGGTATACAGGATCAACCTGATGAGCTGAGTCGATTTAGTCATGCCCTTCGGTCTGTTCGGCCGTTCGTTTGTATTATATATGCAATCAGTTTTGAAAATATCAATCTGAAATTTATCACACATCTTTTCCTCACTAAGAAGGTGCTTATCTGTTAGAACCGCCGTTATCGCGCCACCATACCGTATAGCTGCCATACAAACTGAACGTTCGGAATACAATGGTTGTATGAGAAACCTTTTTATTTGACAAGATATCTTCATAACATTTGGTACAAATTATTTTTTAAAGCTATAATATAATCTGCGAAAAAATTATTCAGATCACTTCACTATAGCTTATAGCTGCCATACAAACCGAACGATCGGAGTCAAGCCCTTATATGAGAAACTTTTTTATTTGACAAAGTAGCAGTATGAAATTTAGTTCCGATCATTATGCAAGGATAAGCAATAATATCCGAACAAATTTTTCAGATCGGCCCACAATAACATATAGCTGCCATACAAACCGGCCAAACAAAGTCAGTTTCTATTATGGAAATTTTTTTATTTGTGATGTGTGTTCTAGCCTCAATGCAACGCATTTTGCAGATTGAGTTCCGGCTAGTTATTGTCTGTTATTACTACTAAATTCACTAAATTGTCTTGCTATCATATGGCGCTCCATATGACTAATATATCATTGACTTGTTAATTTCTAATTGCAAAACCACTTTTTCTCTAAGTTATGAAGCACAATTTCTTAGCAGCACCGCAAACCACTTTTTCTCCAGCCTTCGCTATCAATTAACGGCACTGACTCACAACACGTTAATAAATATTTTTCCCATAAATAAACATGGAACTTCCTCTGTGCCGATTTCAGGTCACTATCAGTGAGTAAGAGCGCGTTTCTACGAATGATTTGCGTATAAAGAACGCTTAATTTAATACAAGTTCAAGGGGAAATAAACTTAATTGTGTTAAAATTGAAATGCGAAATGTTTATAAATAACAATTTTTTGCCGCTGCAAATATTTCTCACTATTTCTGTTGCTCCATGCAAAGCGCTTAATTTATTTACGACACTGTTCAGGAAAAGTTATGAGCGCATTGCTCGCGCCAACAACTATTGCGTATGCATTTATTATTATTTAATCTCTGCGATGGTTGGTGAAGTTTAAGCGAGTGTAATGTGACTATAATTACTTGTTACTCATGCAAACAAACAAACATTAGCATTTGCCTTGCTAAATATGTGTGCTTGTGTGTGTGTGTGTGTGACTTTATCTGTGGGTCTTGAATCAGAACACGTTTTCAATTTGCTGCATTCAAATTACTTTAAAATTAATAAGTGAATATAAATTGTTGTCAGATCGAAATAAGTAATAGGTGAGCGCGCACCAACACACACACGCACACACACATGCGCACATATAGCTACAAACCTCACACATGCTTAGAAGGGTGTTTGCTACCACGTTTTGTATGCGCGACACACGCCTGTACACACGTTAAGCGCTGCCGGCAGGGCAAGCGTGAAGGGTGAAATGTGTAATTTATGCATTTTGCTGAACGTTCTGTGAGTGATGATGTCGAGTAAGAGCATGAGAAGTGTCACAAAGGAGACAAACTGACGCTGAATTAGATTGAGCAACTCGATTAGGCAGCCGAGGGGTTAGTGGTTGAGGTTGGGAACCCATATAAATGCATGCTTAGCTGTGTGTATTTATTTTAGATGGTGTTGATAAGGAAGTATTTTGCTTGAAACTAAGCGTGGCAGCCCAGCCATTATTATTGATGTGCTGTGTGAGGGGTTCAACATTTTCGTATAAAAGTGACAAATTTAATTGGAAAATCGAAGTATAAAGCGATTCGACTCACACATGTTTATTGCTTGCTGTAGATAAGCATATTTGAGCCATATATACAAACAGCTGTAATAGCACAATAGTGCAGGAGAACAATGCAATATAGTATATATAAAAAAAAAAAAAAAAAAAAAAAAAAAAAAAAAAAAAAAAAAAAAAAAAAAAAA